>NC_057804.1:495090974-495093900 GCF_018294505.1 Triticum aestivum
TGTAGAGAGAGAGAGAGAGGGATGCAGCTTGGAGGTGGTGCGAGAGGCATACTATATCGAGGGGGAAGGAGTGTGTGAGTACGATATCAATGAGAAGAGGGGCGGGAGTGAGGCATGGACGATGAGAAGGTAAGAGGGAAAGCTTGTGTTTGTGGTAGGTACACTTGGCTAGAGAGGCATATCAATCGGTGTGTGCCAGGAAGAAGGAGCTAGGGGCCTACACACACCATGGGTGAACGACCTAAAGTGAAAGGATGAATTTGCGCCATGGAGCTAGAGAATGTTGTGGGAGGGTGAGAGGGAGGCGGGCGTGTGCATGCACGAGAGAAAGTTAGCGCTAGCTACAAAGATAATAGGATTTTGTGGGTATAAAAGACGAATAGAGATCATAATTCATTATAAAAAGTTAATATAGATATTTGAAGAATTTATCATAGTGTTTTAAACTGACGCATGTGTGAATATATATAACGGTGATACGCATGGTGTGATTATGAACATGTTATACTACATATAATATTATATATATATATATATGTATACATATAACAGAGTTGGTGATGATGGTGTGCCTGCCATCCTGCAATATAGGCCAGCCGATTTATATCCAACGGATAGGAAGGAAACTATGGCAATTTTGCAAAAAGATACCCACACCCCTCTCCACATTTGCAAATAAGGCCTTCCCTCGTTCATACTTTTCTCCCAGAAGATAAACTACTGATACAAATGCATCCTGATGTTCCATGCAACGCATGGCCATCTTGCTAGTACTACATATAATATATAGACCATTGATTATAATTTGTGATAATGTGTGGCTTTTGCAGCTCAGGGCTAAATACTTGTCATAATGTAGGGGGAGGGGCACTATACCTTATGTGATAAACATGGTGTACATATGGAACATGGTTTAGATTATGAGTATCTAGTTAGTACATCACATGTACTATTATTGGGAATCAATATCAAGTGTATTCAAAAATTTGAATTCGAGTTCATGTCTATCTCTATAGTAATCATGTGGTGTGTTGTTAAGGTAATACACGAATGATGGTTTGAGTTGGCAACAATCATGATTGTAGATTCTTATTCAAATAGAGAAACGAATTCAAATTTAGTTTGAATTGCAGCTGTAGTATAGAGATTTGGTATGCACTAAAATTTTGGTATGAGTAGGTTACATGCATTATACAGCCAGCAAAAAAAATTAATTGGACATAACATGGATTTATAGCTTTGAATAGCATTGAGGGAGTCCTGGACTAGGGGGTGTCCGGATAGCCGAACTATCATCATCGGCCGGACTCCAGACTATGAAGATACAAGATTGAAGACTTCGTCCCGTGTCCGGATGGGACTTTCCTTGGCATGGAAGGCAAGCTTGGCGATACGGATATGTAGATCTCCTACCATTGTAACCAACTCTATGTAACCCTAGCCCTCTCCGATGTCTATATAAACCGGATGGCTTTAGTCCGTAGGACGAACAACAATCATACCATAGGCTAGCTTCTAGGGTTTAGCCTCCCTGATCTCGTGGTAGATCTACTCTTGTAACACACATCATCAATATTAATCAAGCAGGACGTAGGGTTTTACCTCCATCAAGAGGGCCCGAACCTAGGTAAAACATCGTGTCCCTTGTCTCCTGTTACCATCCGCCTAGACGCACAGTTCGGGACCCCCTACCCGAGATCCGCCAGTTTTGACACCGACATTGGTGCTTTCATTGAGAGTTCCTCTATGTCGTCACCGATAGGGTCGATGGCTTCTTCGATCATCATCAACGACGCAGTCCAGGGTGAGACCTTCCTCCCCGGACAGATCTTCGTATTCGGCGGCTTTGCACTGCGGGCCAATTTGCTTGGCCATCTGGAGCAGATCGAAAGCTACGCCCCTGGCCGTCAGGTCAGATTTGGAAGTTTGAACTTCACGGCTGACATCCGCGGGGACTTGATCTTCGATGGATTCGAGCCACAGCCAAGCGCGTCGCACTGTCACGACGGGCATGATCTAGCTCTGCAGCCGGACAGTACCCTGGAGGCCGCACTCGAGCCCGCTCCGATCTTCAATTCGGAGCTGGCTGCGCAGGTCGAGGACGGATGGCTAAACACCGCCTCGGGGGCTGCAACCTCTACGGTGATAGAGCCGAACACTGACCTTGTCCCTCATGAAGTGTAACACCCCGGATGTAACTTTCCATCTTTGTAACTCCAACTCTTGCCATTTTCGGCTATGTGATATGATATTCCCTCCATGGTTGGGTTTTGTCTTTTGTTTTGCATTTTATTCATGTCATGCATATCATATCATGTCATCATGTGCATCTCATTTGCATACGTGTTCGTCTCATGCATCCGAGCATTTTCCCCGTTGTCCGTTTCGCAATCCGACACTCCCACCTGCACCGGCGCACCCCTCTTATCTTCTTTTCGTGTGCGGGTGTTGTACATTCTCGGAATGGACCGAGCCTTGCCAAGTGGCCCTGGTATAGCACCGGTAGACCACCTGTCAAGTTTCGGGTCATTTGGAGCTCGTTTGGTACTCCAACGGTTATCCGCATATCCAGCAAGGCCTCTTTTAAGTTGCAGCCCAACACCCCTCCAAGACAGCCCAATAACCCATCAAACTCCCCTCCATGCTCTCGGTCGTTCGATCACGATCGTGTGTGCGAAAACTACACCTCATTTGGACACTCCTAGCTCCCCCTACCTCTATATATAGACCCCTTCCCCGAAATTCCGAATGAAACCCTAAAATCTCCCCTCTCCGCGCCGCCGGACACGTTCGGGCGAGCCGGACACGTCTGCCTGTCGTGCCCGGATGAATCACAGCGTGCCACGTGGGCGTCCGCCGCCCGCCGCCACCGAAGCCCGCCGCCCAGGCCCGCGCGGGGCCCTCCCCGGCCCGCATCGCCGCCACC
>NC_057804.1:495094429-495103854 GCF_018294505.1 Triticum aestivum
CCGCCGCTGTCCGGTGCTCCGACGATCCCCCATGGCCGCCTCCGCTCGTCCTCACCGGAGCCCGCGTCCCTCCCGGCCGCACCACCGCGAGCGCCGCCGAGCGCCACCCCGGCCTCTCCTCCATCTCCGGCCGCGCCCCTGACTCCGGCCGCCGTCGTCCTCCTCTCTCGGCGAGCCGCGCCGCCGCCTCGGCGTCCGAACCCCCGGCCAGATCCGATCTGGTCTCGGCCCGGTTGACTTTCCTCTTCCCCGCCTGTTTATTTCACCAAGTTTTTTATCTGCTGCTAAAATCATTGCATGTTCATCTCATCACATCTTCGCACCCGTAGCTCCGTTTTAGGCGTGTAATATGTCAAATTGTTCGTCTCGAAGA
This sequence comes from Triticum aestivum, assembly GCF_018294505.1. Classification (NCBI taxonomy): domain Eukaryota; kingdom Viridiplantae; phylum Streptophyta; class Magnoliopsida; order Poales; family Poaceae; genus Triticum; species Triticum aestivum. Next base: position 495,094,803 of record NC_057804.1, read on the forward strand.
GTACATCATTTCATTCCATTGAATCATTTGCATTTAAGGTCATCTTGATGCCCGAAATGCTGTTGGAAGTGGGCTTCATATCATTAGTTTCAGAATCTTATCAGCACGAGCTCTTTTGTCATTTTTGCCATGATTGATGTGTGCATCCTATGAACTTGATCCCTAAATGTGTTTTGAACTAGGCTATGTCTTATTTACAGAGGTTCAAACTAGGCTTCTTGTTAACGCTGTTTTTAGTTCCTGCTCTGCTGTAATTTTGTTGCCATGTAAACATGTTGCTACAGAGAAATCCATGCATAATTTGAGATACGTCAGTAAGGGTGTTTTGAAAACATGGTTTTGCTCTATCCAGCCATGGTCCTGGTTGCAATTATGGAGTAGTTTAGCATGTCATTTCCGTGCTCTACTTTTGCTTCAAATTGTTTCCTGGCAGATTGTTTACATGTTATTCTATTTGGCCGAGGTTGTTGTAGTTGGTCCGGATATGCTATGATGTTGTTTCTTGCCATGTATAGCTTCTATGTCATGTCTTCTTGATGGATGTATGCTTAGTTGATCATGAGGAGCTCTGTAGTGAGTGCATCGAGCTCGCGAAGGTGCCTTCATAATTATTTCAATGCCATGCTTTGTTTGCTGAAATCTGTTAACGAAACTTGCTATGTTTACGTGGGTGCCATCATATTTTCTAGTCCTTTTTGGCTTATGGTCAGTAAGGGACTTTTGATCTATGCTTTCAGTAGATTCATGCCATGTCTTATTTTGCTATTATAAGTTCCTGTAGCATGTTGATAACCTGCTCTGAACATTGCTTCGTGCTGCTGTTTATGCCATGTCCAGCCTGTTAATTTTTTGCACTTTCTCCATGCTTGTTTGAACCTGTTATGATGTGAATGAGCCGTAGCTTAGTGTTCCTCTTTTGTAAAGCATCTCCTGTAGATCACTGCCATATGCTTTGTTTTCATGTTGGGGTGTTGTAGCATAGTTTCTTGTTGCATGCTAAGTAGCATCGCGCTGTTAATCGCAGCTTTGTGTCATCCTTGTCTTGCTTGCCATTTGCAAACCGTGCATCCGTTCCCGGTGATCTTTATATCGATTTCAACCGAAATCATCTCATCTTTCCAGCGGCATACTTGGTTTGCCAAGTTGATGCCTTGTTCATCATCTTTCCTTCTGAAGCACGCATATGCATTGCATATCACATCTCGCATATCATGACATGTTTTGCATCATGTTGCTTGTGCATTTGCACCGTGATTTATTGTGGTTCCTTGCTTGTGTTCTTGCTTTGGGTAGAGCCGGGAGACGAGTACGTGCATGAGGAACCTATTGAGAACGCTTACGAGGATACAGCCTTCGACAACTCTGAGAACCTTGCAGGCAAGATGATCATACCTTCGAAATCATTACTATCTTTGCTTGCTAGTACTCGCTCTTTCGCTATGTTAGCCCTACCTGCCTTTGTTTACCATGCCTACCTATTGCCATGTTAAACCTCTAACCATCCTGTCCTAGCAAACCCTTTGTCTGGCTATGTCACCGCTTTTGCTCAGCCCCTCTTATAGCATTGTTAGTTGCAGGTGAAGATGAAGTTTGTTCCAGGTCGGAACGTGGTTATTCAGGGATATCACAATATCTCCTGTTTATATTAATGCACCTTATATACTTGGTAAAGGGTGGAAGGCTCGGCCTTATGCCTGGTGACTTGTTCCACTCTTGCCGCCCTAGTTCCGTATACCGGTGTTATGTTCCTTGATTTTGCGTTCCTTACACGGATGGGTGATTTATGGGACCCCCTTAACAGTTCGCTTTGAATAAAACTCCTCCAGCAAGGCCCAAACTTGGTTTTACCATTTGACACCTAAGCCCTTTTCCCTTGGGTTTTCGCGAGCCCAAGGGTCATCTTTATTTTAACCCCCCCCGGGCCAGTGCTCCTTCGAGTGTTGGTCAGAACTAAGCAACCTGCGGGGCCACCTCGGGGCAACTTGAGGGCTGGTTTTACTCATAGCTTGACTCATCCGGTGTACCCTAAGAACGAGATACGTGCGACTCCTATCGGGATTTGTCGGCACATCGGGCGGCTTTGCTGGTCTTGTTTTACCATTGTCGAAATGTTTTGCGAACCGGGATTCCGAGACTGATCGGGTCTTCCCGGGAGAAGGTCTATTTCTTTGTTGACCGTGAGAGCTTGTGATGGGCTGAGTTGGGACACCCCTGCAGGGTATATAATCTTTCGAAAGCCGTGCCCGCGGTTATGAGGCAGATGGGAATTTGTTAATGTCCGGTTGTAGATAACTTGACACTTGACCTCTTTAAAATGCATCAACCGAGTGTGTAGCCGTGATGGTCTCTTCTCAGTGGAGTCCGGGAAGTGAACATGGTTTGTGTTATGCTAGATGTAAGTAGTTTCAGGATCACTTCTTGATCGCTTCTAGCTTCTCGACCGATGCGTTGCTTCTCTTCTCACTCTCATTTGCGTATGTTAGCCACCATATATGCTTAGTGCTTGCCGCAGCTCCACCATATTACACCTTTTCCTACCTATGAGCTTAAATAGTCTTGATCTCGCGGGTGTGAGATTGCTGAGTCCCCGTGGCTCACAGATTCTACCAAAACAGATGCAAGTGCCGATGATACTGGCGCAGATGGCGCAACTGAGATGAAGTGGGAATTTGATGAGGCTCTTGGTCGTTACTATGTATCGTTTCCAGATGATCAGTAGAGGAGCCCAGTCGGGACGATCGGGGATCTGTGTAGCATTTGGGGTAGTCTTCTTTTATTTTGGTTCCGTATTCGGACCTTGAGTGTAATCTGGATGATGGATGTTTATTTATGTATTGTGTCAAGTGGCGACTGTAAGCCAACTATGTATCTTTTCCCCTATGTATTACATGGATTGTGCGAAGATTACCTCACTTGCGACATTGCTTTCAATGCGGTTATGCCTCTAAGTCGTGCTTCGACACGTGGGAGATATAGTCGCATCGAGGGCGTTACAAGTTGGTAATCAGAGCCATCCCCGACTTAGGAGCCCTCTGCTTGATTGTTTGCTGGCGATGTTGAGTCTAGAACAAAAATGTTTTGAGTCTTAGCATTATATATGTCGGAGAGTAGGATTCTTTTTACTCCTTAGTCCCTTCGTCGCTCTGGTGAGGTCTCCTGACATAGATGTTTTGACTATCCTCTTCTCAAATTACTCTAAAAAAATTTTAGGATCACGCGGGTATCTTGGAATCGTTCCGATGGTTTTGTGACGAGAACATTGCTCTTGGTGCCTCCTGACATTTAGGGGTTGTGGCAGTGTCCCGGGGAGTTGAGCTCCGAGGTGTTGTCGTCACAATTTTATCGTTGCAGTTCTGGAATACCTGAGTTTTGCCGACACTGAAAATCTCTTTTATGCAGTTGTTGGTGAGATAACCCCGATAACCCAGTACTGGGGCGAGCTCGGGAGTATTTCCATAACTCATATAACGGATGCTTTTTGAAGGTTGAGGTACACGATTTCCGAAGGTTTCTTGGTTATGTGTTGACGGATGGATACAGCTGGATGTAGGGATTGCTAGTTTGGGTGAGATATTGTGCTTCCCCTGTATCCCCAACACCTGGTTGCATAACCAGAAAGTTTCGGGAGTTTATAGGTGGGATTCAAGTAGCTCTAGCATTTCTTCTCGCAGATATTTGGTTTGTGATTGGGTAATCCTTACCACGTATTTGTTCCAATCGTACCTTGTTTATTTTATTCATCAGTCTCTATTCAAGTGGCTTCTCACCTTAATGGACGTGTGATGGTTTACTTTGGAATTCATCCGTTCATCTTTGTTCGAATGTTTATTGTGAAGACTATATGTTGCAATTTCTATCCGTTGATTCAACTTGTCTATCTGTCTATCAAGATGCTAACGGATGTCACCCTCTCAGGATGGCTCCGCCAACGCGTCAGAATCCGGATCGCAATGATGGGAGTCAAGCGAACCCTCCACCACCACCTCCGCCTCCGGAGGCATGGCAAGCTTTGATGGCAGCCTCTAACGCCCATGCTCAGATGATGATCCAGCTCATGCAAGAGCGCAACCAAGGTCAAGGCAACCAAGGGAATCAAGGTCAAGGGAAGTTCAATCATCAGCCTCAGTTTCCTACCCTCAACCAATTCCTTGCAAATCAGCCGAAGTCTTTCAGCTATTGTGTCGAGGCCACAAATGCCGATGATTGGCTCATGGATATCAACAAGCATTTTGAATGCAACAATGTCAGGCCTGAGGACTATGTCAAGTTCGCTTCTTTTCAGCTCAAGGATCAGGCAGCTGATTGGTTCCAGCAATACAAGGATTCCAGAGGTGGTCGAGTGATTACTTGGACTGATTTCTGTCGGGACTTTAAAGCTCACCATATTCCTACCAGTGTTGTTGAGAGCAAGCAAGAGGAGTTCCGCAATCTCAAGCAAGGCAACATGTCAGTGTACGAATACAACAAGCAGTTTCAGAAACTTGCTCGCTTTGCTAAGCAAGATGTTCCAGATGAGAAGAATATGATCTATCAGTTCAGAGGTGGCCTTAGAGAGGATCTGCAGTTAGCTCTCGTTCTTGTTGAGCCTACTCAGTTTGATCAATTCTACAATATGGCACTCAAGCAAGAAGGTGCTCAGCTCAAGTGTGAGGCTTCTAAGAAGAGAATCAGAGACGCAGTGCAATCGTCTTGTTCCTCACAAGTGGCAGCTAAGCAGCAGAAGTTCTACCTGCCTCCTCCTCCGTTTCGTCAGCCTTACCAACAGAAGAACTCAGGTGGTCGTGGATCTTCCCACCCACCCAACCCAAGCATTCAGAACAAGTCTCAGCCTCAAGCTCCAAGGTCAAGTGCTCCTTATCACCGTCCGCTCTCAGAAGTGACTTGCAACAAGCGCCAGCAGAAAGGTCACTACACGAACAAATGCTTAAATCAGAGGCGCCTTCCTCCTCCTCCTCCTGTGAGATCTTCAAGCAATGCAGTGGTCAAGCATAATTCCAAGTTTGCAAAGGTGAACATGATGAATGCAGCTCAGGCAGAGGATTCTTCAGATGTGATTATCGGTAATCTTCCTATTAATGATATTCCTGCAAAAGTCTTATTTGATACTGGTGCATCGCATTGTTTCATGTCAAGACCATTTTTTGCCAAGCATGAATTCTCTTCGTCACATTTGGGTAAACACATGGCTGTCATTTCTCCGGGTAAACGGTTGAGCTCCAGTTTGGTGGCTCCAGATGTTTCTATCAAGATGGGCGACTATAAATTTCTGTCTTCTCCAGTGGTTCTTGGTGACTCTGATATTGATCTTATTCTTGGGATGGACTGGCTTTCTAAGGACAAGCCTCAGCTTGCTTGTGCTGCCAGACAAATTCAATTAACACACCCTTCTGAGGATGTTATCATCTATGCCGCTCGTGATGAAACCATTTGGTTGTTTTCTCTCAATGAGAAGGGCGAATTAGATGCTATTTCTCAAATTCCAGTCGTTTGTGAGTACCAAGATGTCTTTCCAGAAGAGCTTCCGGGCATGCCTCCTCATCGGCCAGTCGAGTTCGTTATTGATCTTGAGCCTGGAACAGAACCCGTTTGCAAGCGTCCATACAAGCTTGGACCCAAGGAGCTGAAGGAATTGAAGAAGCAGCTCGATGAACAAGAGCGTCTGGGTTTGATCACACCGAGTTCTTCCCCATGGGGTTGTGGAGTTCTTTTTGTCCAGAAGAAGGATGGTATGGACCGACTTTGCGTCGATTACCGTCCATTGAACAAGAAGACAATCAAGAACAAGTATCCACTTCCCAACATCAATGAGCTTTTCGAGCAACTCAATGGTGCTAAAGTATTCTCCAAGCTTGACCTTCGTATGGGTTATCATCAGATTTGCATTCGTGAACAAGACATCCCCAAGACAGCATTCAGAACAAGCTATGGTTCTTATGAATATACTGTCATGTCTTTCGGCCTTGTCAATGCTCCTCCAACATTCTCTCTCATGATGAACTTTATCTTCAACCCCTACACCAATGAATTCGTTCTGGTGTATCTCGATGATATTTTGGTCTTCTCCAAGAATAAGCAGGATCATGCCAAACATTTGCGATTGGTGCTCGACAAGCTCAGAGAGCATCAATTCTATGCGAAGTTTTCCAAATGTGAGTTCTGGCTTGATGAAGTTCTTTATCTTGGTCACATCATCTCCGCCAAGGGAATTGCTGTTAATCCGGCGAAGGTGTCTACAGTTGTGAATTGGGAACCTCCTCAGAATGTCAAACAGCTCCGCAGTTTTCTTGGTCTTGCAAGCTATTGCCGAAGATTCGTTGAGAACTTCTCTAAGATTGCAAAGCCTCTTTCCAACCTCCTCCAGAAGCATGTCAAGTATGTCTGGACGCCTGAGTGCGACGTCTCTTTCAACACCCTCAAAGAGAAGCTAGTCACAGCTCCTGTTTTGACTCCTCCTGATGAATCCAAGCCATTCAAAGTTTTCTGTGATGCTTCCCTTCAAGGTCTCAGTGCTGTGTTGATGCAAGAGAAAAAAGTTGTGGCCTACACCTCTCGTCAGTTGAATCCCAATGAAAAGAACTACCCCACTCACGATCTTGAGTTGGCGGCAGTTGTCCATGCATTGATAACATGGAGACATCTCTTATTGGGAAGGCAAGTGGACATTTTCACCGATCACAAGAGCCTCAAGTATATCTTCACTCAACCCAACCTTAATCTCAGGCAAACTCGATGGGTCGAAATGATTCAAGAGTACGATCCAAGTATTGAATATACTCCTGGCAAGGCGAATGTGATTGCAGATGCTCTGAGCAGAAAGGCTTATTGCAACAGTCTAATTCTCAAGTCGTTTCAACCGGATCTTTGTGAAGCCTTCCACAAGCTCAATCTTCAAGTTGTTCCTCAAGGCTTTCTTGCCAACCTCATAGTCTCTCCTACTTTGGAAGATCAAATTCGTGAGGCACAACTCCTGGATACCATGGTGAAGAAGGTGAAACGTGGTATTAACAAGGGCATTCCTAAATACAAGTGCTATCGCTTGGATGACAAAGATACTCTTTTCTTCGAGGATCGAATTGTGGTTCCAAAGGGTGATCTGAGAAAAGTCATCATGAATGAGGCACACAATTCCCTCCTATCCATTCATCCTGGAAGTACAAAGATGTACCATGACCTCAAGCAGTCATATTGGTGGACTCGAATGAAGCGAGAGATTGCTCAATTCGTGAATGAATGTGATGTCTGCAGAAGAGTGGAAGCAGAACACGAAGAACCAGCTGGTCTCCTCCAACCTCTTGCTATTCCGGAATGGAAGTTTGACCATATCGAGATGGACTTCGTGACTGGGTTTCCTAAGTCCAAGCGTGGAAATGATGCTATCTTCGTTGTCATTGACAAGCTTACCAAAGTGGCTCATTTTCTTCCTATCAAAGAATCTATCACAGTAGCTCAGCTGGCAGAGCTATACACCTCTAGAATTGTCTCCTTGCACGGCATTCCACAATTGATATCTTCAGATCGTGGAAGCATCTTCACTTCTAAGTTCTGGGAATCCTTTCAGGCGGCCATGGGCACCAACATTCGGTTCAGCACAGCTTTCCATCCTCAAACAAGTGGCCAAGTCGAGCGAGTCAATCAAATTCTTGAAGATATGCTTAGGGCTTGTGTCATCTCTTTCGGTAAGAAGTGGGAAGATTGTCTTCCATATGCCGAGTTTTCCTACAACAACAGCTTCCAAGCGAGTTCGGGCAAGGCCCCATTCGAAATTATCTATGGCAGAAAGTGTCGTACTCCTCTCAACTGGTCTGAGATAGGTGAACGCCAACTTCTTGGCAACGACTTGATCACAGAAGTCGAAGAAATGTGCAAAGTCATTTGTGAGAATCTCAAAGCCGTGCAATCGCGACAGAAGAGTTACTATGATAGCAAGCACCGTGACTTGGCTTTTGAAATCGAAGACCATGTCTACCTCCGCGTCTCTCCAATGAAAGGCACTCATCGCTTCGGTATCAAAGGGAAGCTTCCATCCAACTTTGCGAACGTGCACGATGTGTTTCACTTGTCACAGCTTCGCAAGTGCTTCAAGACTCTTGAGCGCACTATCAACTTCGAAGAGATCGACCTCCAAGAAGATCTCTCTTATCATGAGCACCCCGTTGCTATTCTCGAAGAAACCGAGCGCAAGACTCACAACAAGTCAATCAGATTCCTGAAAGTGAAGTGGTCACACCATTCCAACCGAGAAGCCACCTGGGAGCGCGAGGATCACCTCCGTTCCAAATATACGGAGTTCTTTCAGTCCTAGATCTCGGGATGAGATCCTCTTGTAGTGGTGGAGTGTTGTAACACCCCGGATGTAACTTTCCATCTTTGTAACTCCAACTCTTGCCATTTTCGGCTATGTGATATGATATTCCCTCTGTGGTTGGGTTTTGTCTTTTGTTTTGCATTTTATTCATGTCATGCATATCATATCATGTCATCATGTGCATCTCATTTGCATACGTGTTCGTCTCATGCATCCGAGCATTTTCCCCGTTGTCCGTTTCGCAATCCGACACTCCCACCTGCACCGGCGCACCCCTCTTATCTTCTTTTCGTGTGCGGGTGTTGTACATTCTCGGAATGGACCGAGCCTTGCCAAGTGGCCCTGGTATAGCACCGGTAGACCACCTGTCAAGTTTCGGGTCATTTGGAGCTCGTTTGGTACTCCAATGGTTATCCGCATATCCAGCAAGGCCTCTTTTAAGTTGCAGCGCAACACCCCTCCAAGACAGCCCAATAACCCATCAAACTCCCCTCCAAGCTCTCGGTCGTTCGATCATGATCGTGTGGGCGAAAACTACACCTCATTTGGACACTCCTAGCTCCCTCTACCTCTATATATAGACCCCTTCCCCGAAATTCCGGACGAAACCCTAAAATCTCCCCTCTCCGCGCCGCCGGACACGTCCGCCCACCGTGCCCGGACGAATCATAGCGCGCCACGTGGGCGTCCGCCGCCCGCTGCCGCCGAAGCCCGCCGCCCAGGCCCGCGCGGGGCCCTCCCCGGCCC
>NC_057804.1:495104175-495106455 GCF_018294505.1 Triticum aestivum
CGCCTCCGCTCATCCCCGCCGGAGCCCGCGTACCTCCCGACCGCGCCGCCGCGAGCGCCGCCGAGCGCCGCCCCGGCCTCTCCTCCATCTCGGGTCGCGCCCCTGACTCCGGCCGCCGTCGTCCTCCTCTCTCCGGCGAGCCGCGCCGCCGCCTCGGCGTTCGAACCCCCGGCCAGATCCGATCTGGTCTTGGCCCGGTTGACTTTCCTCTTCCCCCCTGTTTATTTCACTAAGTCTTTTATCTGCTGCTAAAATCATTGCATGTTCATCGCATCACATCTTCGCACCCGTAGCTCCATTTTAGGTGTGTAATATGTCAAATTGTTCTTCTCGAAGAGTAAATCATTTCATTCCATTGCATCATTTTCATTTGAGGTCATCTTGATGCCCGTAATGCTGTTGGAAGAGGGCTTCATATCCTTAGTTTCAGAATCTTATCAGCACGAGCTCTTTTGTCATTTTTGCCATGATTGATGTGTGCATCCTATGAACTTGATCCCTAAATGTGTTTTGAACTAGGCTATGTCTTCTTTACAGAGGTGCTTACCATGTATTTTTGTGATCAATGTGGTGACTAGCACAAGCATGCAAACTAGGCTTCGTGTTAACGTTGTTTTTAGTTCCTGCTCTGCTGTAATTTTGTTGCCATGTAAACATGTTGCTACAGAGAAATCCATGCATAATTTGAGATACTTCAGTAAGGGTGTTTTGAAAACATGGTTTTGCTCTATCCATCCGTGGTCCTGGTTGCAATTATGGAGTAGTCTAGCATGTCATTTTCGTGCTCTACTTTTTCTTCAAATTGTTTCATGGCAGATTGTTTACATGTTATTCAATTTGGCCGAGGTTGTTGTAGTAGGTCCGGATATGCTATGATGTTGTTTCTTGCCATGTATAGCTTCTATGTCATGTCTTCTTGATGGATGTATGCTTAGTTGATCATGAGGAGCTCTGTAGTGAGTGCATCGAGCTCGTGAAGGTGCGTTCATAATTATTTCAATGCCATGCTTTGTTTGCTGAAATCTGTTAACGGAACTTGCTATGTTTACGTGGGTGCCATTATATTTTATAGTCCTTTTTGGCTTATGGTCAGTAAGGGACTTTTGATCTATGCTTTGAGTTGATTCATGCCATGTCTTATTTTGCTATTATAAGTTCCTGTAGCATGTTGATAACCTGCTCTGAACATTGCTTCGTGCTACTGTTTATGCCATGTCCAGCCTGTTAATTTTTTTGCACTTTCTCCATGCTTGTTTGAACCTGTTATGATGTGAATGAGCCGTAGCTTAGTGTTCCTCTTTTGTAAAGCATCTCCTATAGATCACTGCCATGTGCTTTGTTTTCATGTTGGGGTGCTGTAGCATACTTTCTTCTTGCATGCTAAGTAGCATCGCGCTGTTAATCGCAGCTTTGTGTCATCCTTGTCTTGCTTGCCATTTGCAAACCGTGCATCCGTTCCCGATGATCTTTATATCGATTTCAACCGAAATCATCTCATCTTTCCAGCGGCATACTTGGTTTGCCAAGTTGATGCCTTGTTCATCATCTTTCCTTCCGAAGCACGCATATGCATTGCATATCACATCTCGCATATCATGACATGTTTTGCATCATGTTGCTTGTGTATTTGCACCGTGATTTATTGTGGTTCCTTGCTTGTGTTCTTGCTTTGGGTAGAGCCGGGAGACGAGTACGTGCACGAGGAACCTATTGAGAACGCTTACGAGGATCCAGCCTTCGACAACTCTGAGAACCTTGCAGGCAAGATGATCATACCTTCGAAATCATTACTATCTTTGCTTGCTAGTACTTGCTCTTTCGCTATGTTAGCCCTACCTGCCTTTGTTTACCATGCCTACCTATTGCCATGTTAAACCTCTAACCATCCTGTCCTAGCAAACCCTTTGTCTGGCTATGTCACCGCTTTTGCTCAGCCCCTCTTATAGCATTGTTAGTTGCAGGTGAAGATGAAGTTTGTTCCAGGTCGAAACGTGGTTATTCTGGGATATCACAATATCTCCTGTTTATATTAATGCACCTTATATACTTGGTAAAGGGTGGAAGGCTCGGCCTTATGCCTAGTGACTTGTTCCACTCTTGCCGCCCTAGTTCCGTATATCGGTGTTATGTTCCTTGATTTTGCGTTCCTTACACGATTGGGTGATTTATGGGACCCCCTTAACAGTTCGCTTTGAATAAAACTCCTCCAGCAAGGTCCAAACTTGGTTTTACCATTTGCCACCTAAGCCCTTTTCCCTTGGGTTTTCGCGAGCCCAAGGG
>NC_057804.1:495106821-495156427 GCF_018294505.1 Triticum aestivum
TCCTTCGAGTGTTGGTCCGAACTGAGCAACCTACGGGGCCACCTCGGGGCAACTTGAGGGCTGGTTTTACTCATAGCTTGACTCATCCGGTGTGCCCTGAGAACGAGATACGTGCGACTCCTATCGGGATTTCTCAGCACATCGGGCGGCTTTGCTGGTCTTGTTTTACCATTGTCGAAATCTTTTGCGAACCGGGATTCCGAGACTGATCGGGTCTTCCCGGGAGAAGGTCTATTCCTTCGTTGACCGTGAGAGCTTGTGATGGGCTGAGTTGGGACACCCCTGCAGGGTATATAATCTTTCGAAAGCCGTGCCCGCGGTTATGAGGCAGATGGGAATTTGTTAATGTCCGGTTGTAGATAACTTGACACTTGACCTCTTTAAAATGCATCAACCGAGTGTGTAGCCGTGATGGTCTCTTCTCGGCGGAGTCCGGGAAGTGAACACGGTTTGTGTTATGCTTGACGTAAGTAGTTTCAGGATCACTTCTTGATCGCTTCTAGCTTCTCGACCAATGTGTTGCTTCTCTTCTCGCTCTCATTTGCGTATGTTAGCCACCATATATGCTTAGTGCTTGCCGTAGCTCCACCATATTACACCTTTTCCTACCTATGAGCTTAAATAGTCTTGATCTCGCGTGTGTGAGATTGCTGAGTCCCCGTGGCTCACAGATTCTACCCAAGCAGATGCAGGTGCCGATGATACTGGCGCAGATGGCGCAACTGAGCTGAAGTGGGAATTTGATGAGGCTCTTGGTCGTTACTATGTATCGTTTCCAGATGATCAGTAGAGGAGCCCAGTTGGGACGATCGGGGATCTGTGTAGCATTTGGGGTAGTCTTCTTTTATTTTGGTTCCGTAGTCGGACCTTGAGTGTAATCTGGATGACGGATGTTTATTTATGTATTGTGTGAAGTGGCGACTGTAAGCCAACTATGTATCTTTTCCCTTATGTATTACATGGGTTGTGCGAAGATTACCTCACTTGCGACATTGCTTTCAATGCGGTTATGCCTCTAAGTCGTGCTTCGACACGTGGGAGATATAGCCGCATCGAGGGCGTTACATGAAGCTCGTGACTCCGAGGTGCCGGACTCCTCGCCGGAGACCGAACCTCCCGCGCCCCCTCCAATCGAATCCGGTTGGGTGCTGATCATGGAGTTCATCGCAGCGAACATCTTTCAACACTCACCTTTCGGCGACATCTTGAGTTCGCTAAAGTATCTCTCGTTATCAGGAGAGCCCTGGCCGGACTGCGGTCAGGACGGTTGGGATGCAGACGATGAAGAAATTCAAAGCCCACCCACCACCCACTTAGTAGCCACTGTCAACGATCTAAACGACATGCTAGACTACGACTCCGAAGACATCGACGGTATGGACAACGATGCCGGAAATGACCAAGAACCAGCGCCTACCGGGCACTGGAAAGCCACCTCATTATATGACATATACATGGTGGATATCCCAAAGGATGGGAATGGCGAAGAAACAGCGGAGGATGACCCCTCCAAGAAACAGACCAAGCATCGGCGTCAGCGGCGCCGCTCTAAATCCCGCCACAGCAAGAATGAAGATTCCGGCACCGGAGATAATAACACACCGGACAGTGCCGAAGACAACCCACTCCAGCAAGATTCAACGCAGGAGGATGGAGATGCCAGCCCTCATGAGAGAGCGGCAGAAGAAGAGGTAGAGGATTATATGCCTCCCTCCAGAGACGAGGCAAGCCTCGACGATGACGAATCGTCGTGCCTGAGGATCCCGTCGAACAAGAGCGTTTTAAACGCAGGCTTATGGCCACGGCGAACAGCCTCAAGAAAAAGCAAAGTTGGATTCTCCGGATGCGGTGACGATCTTCACGCCATCAAATATCTCCCACTCAAACTTAAAGGACCAGCCCGGCATTGGCTTAACAGCTTGCCAACAGAGTCAATCGGGAGTTGGGAAGACCTGGAAGCCGCATTCCTCGATAACTTCTAGGGCACGTATGTGCGACCACCAGACGCTGATGACCTAAGCCACATAATTCAGCAGTCAGACGAATCGGCCAGACAATTCTGGACACGGTTCTTAACCAAGAAAAACCAAATCGTCGATTGTTCGGATGCGGAGGCCCTCGCGGCCTTCACGCATAACATCCGCGACGAGTGGCTTGCCCAGCACCTGGGACAGGAAAAGCCGAAATCCATGGCAGCCCTCACATCACTCATGACCCGCTTCTGTGCGGGTGAGGACAGCCGGCTAGCACGCAACAACAACCTAAGCAAAAATTCTGGCAGTCCGGATATCAAGGACCGTAATGGCAGGTCGCGTCGCAACAAAAACAAACGCCGCATTAACGGCGACAATAGTGAAGATATGGTAGTCAATGCCGGATTCAGAGGCTCTAAACCCGGTCAGCGGAAAAAGCCGTTCAAAAGAACTACCCCGGGTCCGTCCAATTTGGACCGAATACTCGACCGCTCGTGCCAGATACATGGCACCCCCAAAAAGCCAGCCAACCACACCAACAGGAACTGTAGGGTATTCAAGCAGGCGGGCAAGTTAATTGTTGAAAACAATGACAAAGGGCTGCATAGCGATGACGAGGAAGAGACCTGACCGCCGAACAATAGAGGACGGAAGGTTTCCCCCCATAGGTGCAGACGGTGAACAGGATATACGCAACGCACATACCCAAAAGGGAGCGGAAGTGTGCACTCAAGGATGTATACGCGATGGAGCCAGTTGCCCCGAAGTTCAATCCATGGTCCTCCTGTCCGATCACTTTTGACTGAAGGACCACCCCACCAGCATCCGCCACGGCGGATTCGTCGCATTGGTTTTAGACCCAATCATCGATGGATTTCACCTCACCAGAGTCCTGATGGACGGCGGCAGCAGCCTGAACCTGCTTTATCAGGATACAGTGCGCGAAATGGGCATAGACCCCTCAAGGATTAAACCTACCAAGACGACCTATAAAGGCGTCATACCAGGTGTAGAAGCCAAATGTACAGGCTCAGTTACACTGGAAGTGGCCTTCGGATCCCCGAGTAACTTCCGAAGCAAGGAGTTAATCTTCGACATAGTTCCATTCCACAGCGGCTATCATGCCCTGCCCGGACGTACCGTGTTTGCAAAATTCAACACGGTGCCGCACTACGCATACCTCAAGCTCAAGATGCCATGCCCTCGAGGAGTCATCACGGTCAATGGAAACACTGAATGTTCTCTCCGAACGGAGGAGCATACAGCGGCTCTCGCGGCAGAAGTACAATGTAGCCTCTTAAGGCAATTCTCGAGTCCGGCCGTTAAGCGGCCGAACACGGCTAAACGCGCCCGGAGTAACCTACAACAAGACCACCTGGCACGTTCCGAGCACGCGTAGCAGTGCGGCCCCAACTCCAGCCCCTGCAAAACGTCAAGACAGGTCCTTCGCGTACATCATTACGCTCGGAAGATACCATGGGCATGGGGAGAGGGGCACGACCATGATATGCCCAGAATGCGGCTCAACCACACCAGGGGCTCTCAAGTGTCTCGTTCTTTTTTTTTACCCACAGGACTCCGTTCGTCAGAGGCCCTGTCCGGCAGCAGACCTGCCAAACTAATGATGCAACAGCCAGGGAAGGAGAAAGTCTACAACGAATACCCAGGTGGTCTCCATTACGAGCATTAAATCTGTTTTATACACCATTCCGCAGCCTACCCCTGGAGGGGGACATGTTTAATAGTCCCACCCCTTGCTTATCGCACCATTTGTATCGTTCTGCATTTACAGCAGTTTTTCTTGAATAAGTAATGCAGCACCTTCTTGCTTCCAATTGCATTTCTTTCTTATACATATGTTCATTTATGACATGTTGCATCCGTACATTTTGGTACGGCTAAATACACCAGGGGCTTATGTTTCCCGCATCATGGTGTGATAAGTCCGAACACTTTCACAAGTGCGGCACCCCGAACTTATAGCATTATATGCATCGGCTCCGAATCATGTCTTGGGTCAATAGTTGGGTTTTCCCGGCTCCCATGTTTTGGTACCTTACGTTCCATTCTATCGGCTAAGGTAGCACTGGGAGAACCACTGCGATTGCGCCCCAGTTGAGCTGGGCGAGCGCCTGAGTGGAGAAAGCTAAAACTGACCGTTATGATGAGGCGAGAGCTGGTCGCTGTTCGAGAGGTTTTTTGCGATTCCCTAAAGACTTATGCCACTTAGAGCGAGGAGCCGGCTTTTGTCCGGCCCAGGCGTGGATAGCGCCCCAAATTCGGCCTTCCAAAGAGTAGGGGCTTCGCCGAAATTTAAAATTATAGAATTCTATGGCTAAGTGAGAGTGTTCAAGCATTATAAGTCCGGTTGCCTCGTTCGTTGTGTTGAGCGCCTCCCTAGATGGACCCAAAAATGGGAACAAGAGTGCTCAAGTTTATCCCGAACACCCCAGCATTCATGGCATGGGGACTGAAGCCGACGACTTGCCATCTCTCAGATTTGATAAACAGCCGCACAGAAGGTAATATTTTAAATTATCAAGTGTTGCTTAGCGCATATGAACTAAGTTTTCAGCACACAGGATAACAAAATGCGAGTCTACTCAAATATTACATCTTTGGAGCACTCACTTGCAATAGTGCGGGCACCCTTCAGGACACTCTTATAATACATCTCGGGCATGCGGTGCTCCTTGCCCTGCGGTGGCGGGTCCGTCACAAGCTTCTGGGCATCCATCTTGCCCCAGTGCACCTTTGCGCGGGCAAGGGCCCGACGGGCACCTTCAATACAGGCGGAGTGCTTGATGACTTCAACCCATGGACACGCATCCACCAGCCGCCGCACCAGGCCGAAGTAGCTCCCAGGCATGGCCTCCTTCGGCCACAGCCGAACAATGAGGCCCTTCATGGCCTATTCGGCCGCCTTGAGGAGCTCGACCAGCTGCTTCAGCTGGTCGCTAAGGGGCACCGGATGTCCGGCCTCAGCATACTGAGACCAGAAGACCTTCTCCGTCGAGCTCCCCTCCTCGGCCCGGTAGAACGCGGCAGCATCGGACATGCTACGAGGAAGATCTGCGAACGCTCCTGGAGAGCTCCGAATTCGGGTAAGCAACAGGTAATTAACACTCACATGCTTACTTTGTATGAAAAATGCCTTACCCACTGCTATTTTCTTCACCGCCTCGATTTCTTGGAGGGCCTTGTAGGCTTCGGCCTTAGCGGCTTTGGAACTCTCAAGAGCCGTTGCAAGCTCAGACTCTCGAGTCTTCGAGTCACGCTCCAGGCTCTCATGTTTTTTCATGAGATCCTGGAGCTCTTGCTATACCTCCGCCACCCGCGCCTCCTACTTCTCTCGCTCGGTGCGCTCCACGGCCGCATTACGTTCGGCCGTGGCCACCGCCTCCTTCAGGGTCACCACCTCATTAGTGGCCCCTGCAATTCCCACGTTATCCTTGTCATTCTTCTTGCAACCAAAATCCTTTTCTGTAAGGTACAATTTCAATAAGGTGTTACTCACCTTCCTTGTCCTCGAGCTGCTTCTTGGCACGGCCGAGCTCGTTCTCGGACCGCTCGAGGTTTTGCTTCAAAGTATTGACCTCCGCAGTCAGTGCGGCAGAGGTCAGCAGCGCAGCCTGCAATCCCATATTGACATGTTTTTTATGACTCCTGCGTATATCTTCTAAGATCCTCAGTCCGGCTTTTCTTTCCGAACACCGAACCGAGCATCAGGGGCTACTGTCTATGCGGTACTATTTACATATATCAAAATTCTTACCTCAAAGCCTGTTAGAAGGCTGCTGCAGGCTTCAGTCAGCCCTCTCTTGGCGAGCTGAACCTTCTGAATCACTGCACTCATAACAGTGCGGTGTTCCTCTTCGATGGAGGCGCCATTGAGCGCCTCCAGCAAGCTATCCGGCACCTTCGGTTGGACGGAGGCTGCCAGCGTCACGGTATTGCCCTTCTTACGAATGGGCCGCCCGCCCGACTCCGGAGCCACTATGGGTTCCGGGGCCGAGTCCGGTGCAAGGTCCGGGAGGTTGTCCTGCGACACCTCCGGGGCCTCCTCCTCCTGGTGGGTCCCATCCCGGGATCCCACCTCGGCATCATCCGTGTCACGGGGGGTGGAGGCGGTCGGAAGAGAATCCATATCCGACGCCCCTAAGGACCCGCTCGACGAAGTGGGAAGATCATCCTTGGGCGGACTGCAGGGTTGTATGCGGCATTAGAAAGACATTACGTGGCGAAAAGAAAAACCATGAAGTTATTCGAGAATTCGGATACTTACGATCTCGCCAGGGGCTTGGCCCTTGGAGGCCAGTCCTCGTCGTCGTCACTGGCGTTGGCAGAGCAGTCCGGGGAAAGAGCTTTTCCCTTCTTGGACCCTTCGGCCTCCCTCGTTGGGGAGGCCTTCCTTTTCTTCCCTCCCCCCGCTGGGGGAGAGGCTTTCTTCTTCTCCTCCTCACCTTTGTGAGAGGAGTCTGCCTCGGAGTCATCATCCGATAGCACCTGAAAATGGGAACTCTTCCGAGTGCCCGTGGCCTTCTTCTTGGCCTTCTTCTTCGGCACCACGTGGGGTGCCGGAGCCAGCAGCCCCGTTAGGCGGGCGTCCGCTGGGTCCTCTGGTAATGGGGCCAGACAGATAGTCTGTTCTGCCTTCTTCAGCTAGCCCTGTCAAAGGAAAGGGAGTTTAGATCCCGCATAGAGTCAAACTATGGAAAACAAACGTCTCGTTAAGGACAAAATCACTTACCTCGTCAGCCGGATGCTGCGAGCTGAATCCGCAATCTTCGGTAGCGGACGCGGGAGCCTCGGCGCCCTTGAACAGCACCTTCCAGACATCTTCGTACGTAGTGTCGAAGAGCCCGCTCAAAGTCTGGTGCTGCGCCGGATCGAACTCCCGCATGTTGAAGCCCCGTCGTTGGCACGGGAGAATCTGGCGAATGAGTTGTCCACTAGCTTTTGGATACAGGCTTGGAGTCCGGTCGGCTCCTCCGAATCACCCCAAGTCCGGCCGCTCTCTTTCCAGGAGGTGAGCCGTGTGGGGATGCCAGATCTGAATTCGGGGGCCGCTGCCCATTCAGGGTCACGCGGCTCGGTGATGTAGAACCACCCCGATTGCCACCCCTTAATGGTTTCCACGAAAGTACCCTCGAGCCAAGTAACATGGGACATCCTGCCCACCATGGCGCCTCTGCACTCCGCTTGGCTGCCCTTCACAACCTTCGGCTTGACACTAAAGGTCTTGAGCCACAAGCCGAAGTGGGGCTAGATGCAGAGGAAGGCCTCACACACGACGATAAACGCCGAGATGTTGAGAATGAAATTCGGGGCCAGATCAAGGAAATCCAGGCCGTAGTAGAACATGAGCCCCCGGACAAAGGGATGGAGTGGGAAGTCTAGTCCGCGGAGGAAATGGGGAAGAAATACTACCCTCTCATGGGGCCTGGAGGTGGGGATGAGCTCTCCCTCATCGGGGAGCCGGTGTGCGATGTTGCTGGACAAGTATCCGGCGCTGCGTAGCTTCTGGATCTGCCCCTCCATGACGGAGGAGGCCATCCACTTGCCTCCCGCTCCGGACATAGTTGGAGGAGGTTGAGGTGAGATGTGCGGACTTGGGCGCTGGAGCTCGAGTTCGCGGAGATGGATAAGCCGAGGAAGAAGGCGCAGGTAAAAGGGTTGGGTCTTTATCCCCTTATATGGGCGGACGGAAACATGCGTCCCCACCGGCCTGATAAAACTCGCTTATCCCCCAAGCGTCGCAATCAATGGCGCGGTTGGGTTACCCACGTCTGTATTGATGGGAATCCCGGAATAAGAGGAACACGATATCTGCTTCGACAAGACGTGCGAAGGAAACCGCTTCGCTAAACGCGCTAAGGTGGTACAATAAAAACAATTCGAGTAAAGGCTTGGTAATGGTGTGACGTCACGCCACGAAATACGTCAGCAGATTGAACTTGTGTAAATATTATTCTCTCTACGGTGGTATGTGGAATTTATTTTGCAGAGCCGGACACTATCCTGGTGTTCACAATCTTCTATAAATTATTCGGAGGAGGAACCCGCCTTGCAATGCCGAAGACAATATGCGCGCCGGACTCATCATCATTGAAGCCTGGTTCAGGGGCTACTGAGGGAGTCCTGGACTAGGGGGTGTCCGGATAGCCGAACTATCATCATCGGCCGGACTCCAAGACTATGAAGATACATGATTGAAGACTTTGTCTCGTGTCTGGATGGGACTTTCCTTGGCGTGGAAGGCAAGCTTGGCGATACGGATATGTAGATCTCCTACCATTGTAACTGACTCTGTGTAACCCTAGCCCTCTCCGGTGTCTATATAAACCGGATGGCTTTAGTCCGTAGGACGAACAACAATCATACCATATGCTAGCTTCTAGGGTTTAGCCTCCTTGATCTCGTGGTAGATCTACTCTTGTAACACACATCATCAATATTAATCAAGCAGGACGTAGGGTTTTACCTCCATCAAGAGGGCCTGAACCTGGGTAAAACATCGTGTCCCTTGTCTCCTGTTACCATCCGCCTAGACGCACAGTTCGGGACCCCCTACCCGAGATCCGCCAGTTTTGACACTGACAAGCATTTTCACAGTAAAATGGGACAAGACTCTCTCTTTGTGTGGTGTGAATAGTTTTATTTTTTTCGTTTTTTCATTGAGGGAAGTGTGAATTGATTTGGTACGTACAATATTACACGTTAGGCCTGTCCCTAAAATTCAACCCGCGCCTTGTTATATCCCGAAAATTCAGATATCATGCTCCCAAAACTCGCGCCTTCACAACCCGCGGCTTGCTATCCCGAAATTACAACGCACGTGAAAACTCCCTCCTGCTGCCAAATCCCGACACGCGAAATCCACCTTCTTACCCTGAGCCGAAAGGGCCGCTAGTTCAAATCGGTGGGGGTACTTTTGTAACAAACCCTCCATTTTGGACAAGCGCGTCCCTAAGTCATGATTCCCCCCACCCATCGCCTCCTTTTCGCCATTCGAAATCCCAGGCCACCATAACCTCTCTTCTCCAGCCGCGAAACCCCACCCTCCTACGTCCGCCACCTCAACGCTGCCCAGCCGGAGCCACTTCCCGGATGACATCCTCCACCACAACAGCTCGACGTCCCTCATCCACCTCCCCGGATGAGGATCAGTCGTCCCGCCGGTTCTACCGCCCCGTCCTCCACCTCCAAGGAGCCGCTCTGATGATCGCCTCATCTATCGTGGCTGCTCCATCCCAACAGCGTCGCCTTAACCTGCTCCATCGGAACGGCAGCATTCTCACGGACTCCTTGGATGAAGCCGAGGCCTACTCGGCGCCACCAAAGAGATTGTACACTCGTCGCATCTCACCTTCTCCTTAACTCGACCTCACGACACTGACGGTGCTCCATCTCGCACCCCTATGGCGTGGGTACCTCGAAGCCGGCGCCGCGGGAGACATCTCCACGGCGGCTCTCCACCAGCGCGAGGCCCCTTCGGCGGCGGATCTGCTACTGCTGCTCTGGCTCTTGCTCACGCTGCTGCTGCTGCTCTGGCTCTTGCTCGCTCGCTCGCACTGCTGCTACTTTGGTGCTCGCTCACTCGCGTTGCTATGGTTGCTCCGGTTCTCGCTCACTCGCGCTACTACTGCTGCTTCGGCCCTTGCTCGCTCGCGCTGCTGCTCTGCTCTCCCCTCGCCCATGCTGCTGCTCTGCTCTTGCTCTTGCTCATTCTGCTGATGCTGGTACACAGGCTGTCGTAGCTGCACGAGTTGCTGCTCTGGCTCTAGTTCGTGCTACTCCTCCAGGCGATACTGCTCTGGCTGCTATCTGCTACTGTGTTCCCTGTCGCCCTCCTGCTGATTTATATCACTGTTTCTCTACTACTAGTGCTCGAGTGGACTAAAATACATGTGAAATGCCTCTTTGCTACCAGTGCGTTAAGTTTCGACAGTAACATTCAGATTCCACAGTAAATTTTAGTTTCGACAGTTAATTCCAGGATCAATAGTTTTTACCTCATCTGTTGTAGTCATGTGTTTTTTGGTGATGTAAATTTTACATCTATCACTTTTTGGTAATGTATTTTACATCACCTATTGGAGATGCTATTAGAATCCCACTTGAGATTAACGATGTCTATCTTGTACTACTTCAGCCTTGACGTTTTACGGCTCGCCGCAGCTGCTCCAAGGACGGAACCATCCATCACAAGGGAGCAGTGCCCTGGACGCCGTCTACAGATTCCTCAGATCTTCCTCCACATCTTTGACAACCACCTCTGCCTCAACTTCTTCGGTGACCAACCCAATAATGCCGAGGTCGACACGGCTACGACAAAGAGGTTGTGCACTTGTAGCATCACTTATTACTCTACATTCATGTCCATCCATTAGGGCTATTTTGGTTCAAAGGAAAAACTGAAGGAAAAACATAGCAATAGGAAATTTTCCTATGGCACTCTACTATTCAATTATTCATACATTTTTTGAAAGGAATGGAGCAAAACATCCACCTGGACCTAATTTTCAAAATCCTATGGATGGAAACAAGACCAAGTGCATTAGTGGCAGAATAACATTCTAACTCTACATGCTTTCATATGGTTTCCCTTTTAATTTGACCATGTTTCTTTGCATTCCTTTGCTGTTCCAATTCCTGGGAACCAAACACCTAAGTTGACAAAAATCCTATGTTTATAAATGCTCTATTTCCCACGTGCATTCCTATCCTATTCCGGTGTTTTTCCTATCCCTATGTTTTTAGAATCCCACAGACCAAAGGAGCCGTTACAAAACTACTTTAGTTATAGGTAGGTGTCAAAGAAAACTTTGTGTGGTTTGTCCTGCTCCTGCCGTGACGTCGTCCACCTCACCTGAGCTGCTCCATCGATAGAAGCATCCACCAAACCAGACATCACGACTCCTAACTATCTTTCACCGCCTTAGATGTCCTTCCTTGCCGCCGGCACCCACCGCAACAACATCACCATCATCGACTTAGTAGATGAACCTGAGGAGTACACGGGTCCCAAGAGAGGTTGCACTCTTTTGTTTGTGCTTATGTTATGCATTGCTTAATATTACCTGCTACTTTATCGTCTTGTTCACCTCTTAGACTCCAAGTCAGGTCCAAATTAATGTTTTAACTTGAGTTTTAAAATTAGTTGTGGGGCACATGTCAAGGCAGCAATGAATAGTATCTCTATCTATTATCTGGCACATATCAAGGTAGCGATGAATAGTATCTCTCCCTATGTTGTTCATTTTGGGTGGGAAACAAAATAGTAAAGCAAACATCTGTCTTTATATTAAATTAAGCTATCACCAGCCTGCTATCATTATTTCTGGATCCATCCACTGGTTGTTACCATCACTCTAGATTTCTGCATGCTCTCCTTACATAATCTCACTATATTTTTTCGTACGCATGTCAGATATTGTACACAGTCATGCTAAACATGTAGAGAAAAAGAGAAGAGTTTTGCATGGCAATACAATGTCATGCAGACATTGTTCCATGGTGGTTTCAATGGCAAACCCTCCCCCCTCCCAGATTGTAATCCAGAGGAAGATATCTGTTTTCAGGCGATTCAGACGCAGTCACTAAAAAAATACAATTTCATGACGATACGTGTGTGTTAAGTAGGTCACGTTTTCTGTCATCCATGACGATTTTATGACAGAATCAACATAGTCATACATGTGCTGTCGTAGAGGTGTTCCATGACATTACCAAAATTATCATCACGGATGTGTCCACTTCCATGACGATAAATCGCGCGTCATAGAAGTGCTTTCGTCAAGGGTGACTGACACGAGGCATCCACCGTAATGGAACACCGTTAAGCTATCGGGTCCGATTTTGGATCCGATAACCCGTTAACAGCCCCGACCAATGGGGATTTTCCACGTGTAAAATCATCATTGGCTGGAGGAAACACATGTCGGCTCATCGTTGGGACAAATGTCATCCACTCATTGGACCGAAGGCGCCTATGATACATTGACACGTGGCACGGCCCAACGGAGGCCGATTCTTGTGAAGAGGCCGACCCATTTGACTTGGTCAAAAGGTGGCGGGTCAGCCCACAGAAAGCATGTTAACGGCATGTTCGCATATAGCCCATTTATAGCCCGCTAACCCAGGGCCCGTTATGACCTATCCGAATTAGGCCCAGTAGCATCATCTAGGCCGTCCAATATAATTCCAGCCAGTTTTAACTTATGGCCCATGTATGGCCCATGATGCCTTTCGGCCCACATGAGGCCCTTTGTAACTCTTGGCCCATTAACGGGCCATGGTGAAACTGGCCCGTAATGAATAGTGTATCACTTTATACCCATTAACGACTCATGGTGAAACTGGCCTGTAATGAACAGTGTATCACTTTATACCCATCAATGACCCGTTATTATGTTGGGCCACTTCCAGCCCATGTTATCTTTCGGCCTTCTCAGGGCCCATTTATTCTTGGGCTCATTTCCAGCATTCGTTTACTTATGGCCCGTTACTGTCATTTTCTGTTTGTGGGCCAAATTCAGCCCGTGGTTATAGTCGGCCCATTTGTGGCCCGTTAATACGTTGGGCCGTTTTCATAGCATCATCAAATATGACCGATTAACGACGACCCGTTATGGTTGGCCCATGAACGGATGATTCCAACACTAGCCCGTTTACGGCCATAATGCGGTTTGAAATTGGCCCATGTTTGGCCAACCGATCATACGGCCCGTAGAAGGCCCATTGATGATACGGCCCGTAGAAGGCCCATTGTGTCTACGGCCTGTAGAAGGCCCATTGTTTCTACGCCCCATAGAAGGCCCATTGTTTCTACGGCCCTTAGAAGGCCCATTGTTTCTACGGCCTGTTGGAGGCCCATGGTAACTATAGTAAATATATAACCCATGGTTATTATGGCCTAGTTTTCAAAAATAGGTTATTGCGGCCACTAGCAAATCACGGAAAAAGAACTGCACTGACTACAAGCAAACAAATAAGCAAGACAATAAGGAAATAAATAAGCAAGCAACTTACGCTATGCTATCACGGCTATTACACATATTACATCAACTGGGCATCAAATTTTGCCACCAGTGCAAATATAGGGAACAAAGCAACATATCATATACACTGGTTGTCAAAATTGGCGACTAGTGCAAATAAACGCCGAAGCAAAACAAGTCCGGAACTGAAACCACTTCAGAAGAGCTCAAGAAACAATATCCTAGGTACCCATAATGGTGGCAAGATGCTTAGCAAGCTTATTAACTTTCTCCTGTTTGGCGCTTAAATCCTCCAGCACTTGTTGTTGCACCAGAAAGTATGTATCTGAATTCTGCAGGGACTTCCTCAGTCCTTCGGCTTCCTGTCGCATAACATCTGATCGATGTCTTTCAACTTGAAGTTGAGACTCAAGAAGCCGAACTGATTCAGGCAACGAGTTCGAAGAGCTGGTGCCAACAGTAGTAGCCAGTAACTCGAACACTACATCAAGACAGGACTTTGGGGTTGTCTCAGTGTCTTCAATATAGTTTTTATCAGCTTTCTTGGAGACCAACAGGGATGTCTCACTATCTTAAACCTTATCTGCACTACTTCCTTTACCATTCCATGACGGGGGTACTCTTCTCCAATATTTTATCCGCGTTCTAAAAGAGAAACAAATAAACACATCACAAGTTTACAATGTAGTATATGAAACTCATTTTGGTAAACCAGTTCAGTAGTAAGGTGGACATGATAACAGCATGAAACAAACATATATCTATGTAGTAATGTCACTGTATGGTCTATATCATTCTAGTTTATGTTGCCAAATCAAGATAGATACAGTTTGAATCATATCTATTTAAGACAAAGCAGCATAGATAGAATATAAGTGTGGGAAACTACACAGCAATAACAACACTTGTAATGTGCATGGCATGAGAACATAACTGTTTATTCAATTGAAACTGAAATCAACATAGAGCAAGTTACAACAGCAAACATGTTAAAGAAACAGGTTTAAACATACCTGTTGCGCCATTGAAGTTTCAATTGCATCCTTCAAATTTGAAATTAGTTGGTATGAGTAAATACAGTGATGCAAGAGCAAAGTAGTATGAACCATAGCTATGGACCTAACCTGAGAACAATTATTCTTCTGGTTTAAGCATTTACTTGGGGTTCGGAGTGGTGGTCCTCGTGCTTTGGGCACTGCAGTTGCCTTACTAACTGCTCGTGTTTGGGTGCTCTATGGTGGAGACAGTGCTGTGTCAACAGGAACTGGGTTACTATCTGTTGCGGTTGGGGTTAGAAGGGGTGTAGCTGGTTCTCTGTCCAACTAGGTAGGGGTACAATTTGTGTGAGTCTGGGTTATGTGTGGTGGGGCTGGTTCTTGGGCAAGTACAACCGTGGTTCTATCTGCATCTCAGGTAGCATGATCTTTTATGAAGACCATATTTTTACTCCCACAGATACTGCCATCACCTCCTCCAATTGAAATGGCCGATAAACAAGAAAAGTAGTTGAATGTATAGACATTGTAAGATAGACAGGTGCAATGCATAGTAGGGAAGGGCATGAAATATTTCACATTTATGTTGTCTAACCAAACAGAATAGCAGGACATAATTTCACATATATGATGGCTAATTAAATAGGATAGCATGACACAATTTCACATGTATGATGGATAACTAAAGAGGATAGAATGGCATACTTCAAAATATGATGACTATGTAAACATGACGACATGATATAACTATACGATGTGTCTATTAAAGTGGCTGGCATGCCATAAATCACAAACATGCCGTTGATGGAAAAGTGATGGCATGATATAATTCACGGATAGAATGACATAATTTAAAATATGATGACTATGTATAAACAGGATGAGATGATATAACTATGTTATGTCTTTAGAAAATGGGTTGACATGCCATAATTCAGATACATGCTGTCTATGTAAACATCATGGCATGATATAATTCAAATATATGATTTATATACTAAGGGAGTGAGGAGAGGGCAATCGCATATATGATGTGTCAACTAAGGAGATGGCATTCAATATTGTGTATATGATGTAAAAACTAAGCATTGCAATACAACATATGCATGATATGAGTAATATAACCCTGCCTCTGAATCCTCCTCTGAAGAGCTATCTATAACCAGCTAGATATCTGCTTAGGCAGGTAGCATTGTCTGCTCTGAAGATCTTGTTTTCACTCCAGATTTCTCCACCACCAATTCAAATGGCCGATGCACATGAAGAGCAGTTGAATATACAAACATTGTCAACAAAAGCAATGAGAAATACAAAAAAAGGATGGCATGATATAATTCACATATATGGCTCTTGGCTAAACAACATGGCATTGCATAATTCACATATATAATGCCTTGCAACAAGATAGCATTGCATAATTCACATATATAATGTCTTGCAACAAGATGGTATTGCATAATTCACATATATGGTAATTAGACACTAAACAGGTGGCATTTACACAAAGCATGTCTAAACTATGCAAATGACATAGCAATGCAAGATACCACATGCACGATATGAGCAACCTAACCCTCCGAAGTTAGAGCATGCACCTCGGGTGGGGGGGGAGGACTGGCCATCTATCTCTGAATCCTCCTTTGAGGAGCTATTTGTAACCAGCAAGACATGCGCTTCGTCAGATAGCATTGTCTGCTCTGAAGACCTTGTTTCCACTCTAGATTTTTTCATGACCGTGCCGAATGGCTGATGCACACGAAGAGTAATTCAATGTACTAAAATTGTTGACAAATTTAACACGTAATAAAAAAGGATGGCATGATATAATTCACATATAAGATGACTGGCTAACCAGGGTGGCATTGCAAAATTCACATATATGATGCTTGGCTAAACAAGATGGCATTGCATGATTCACATATATGATACAGAAACTAAATAGATGGCATTGATACAAAGCATGTCTAAACTAAACATATGACATCTTTGATGTATACAGTAAGCAATGCAAGGCACCATATGCATGATATTACCAACATCAGCATGCCAAGTTAGAGCGAAGACCTCATGGGGTAAATAGGAGTGGTCTTCTCCTTCTGAATCCCCTCAGAATAGTTATCTTCCTCTTGATTACGATCCAAAATGGGTGGAGGGGGGCTGCCTTTGCGCCCACCAAGGAGCGACGTCAGCATGAAATTTTATTGCCACACAAGGCTCGTCTCTTTTGCTCTACATGATCAGTTCCATTTAAAAACTCAAGTTTCAACATTAGTTTGGACCTGACTTGGAGTCTGGTAGTTGAACATGACAATAATGTAGCATGTCATCATATTAAGTGATGCATAACGTAAGCAGACACGGAAGAGTGCGGCCTCTCTTGCGGACCCGTGTAGTTCTCAAGGTCATCTGCTCAGTAGATGATGGTAATGCAGTTGTCATGGCTGCCGGCGGTGAGGAAGAATATCTGAGGCGGTGAAAGACAGTCTAGAGAGCGGATCCTTGCTGTGGTGAACCCTTCCGTCGTTACAGCAGCTGAGCTAGGGTGGAAATAGCACCGCAGGAGCAGGACAAACCACACAAGGTTTTCTTTGACACATATTTGTAACAGAGTAATTGTGTAAGGGCTTGTTTCAATTTGAGGATTCTAACAATGCAGGGATAGGAAATAGACAGGAATAGGATAGGAATGCACGTGCAAAACAGAGAATTTAAAAACACAGGATTTCTGCCAATCTGGGTGTTTGATTCACAAGAATTGGAAGATAATAGGATGCAAAGAAGCATGGTGAGATTAAGTCAAACCACAAGAAAATGTTCGGTTATAATGCTATTATGTTACTATCTCTTAGTCTTGTGCTTCATGAATAGGAATTTGAAAAGGAGGACAAGTGGAAATTAAAATTCCTACGGTTTTTCTTTCAAGGAGACACTAAAGGAACAAATCCTACAGCTTTCCTTTGCACCAAATTCATGAAAAGTAGTACCATAGAAAACTTTCCAATTCCTATGTTTTTCATTCACTTTTTCTTTCAAGCACTGGCGATTCTACTAGGCAGGCTTGAGCAAGGAAAAGCCTACACTAAAATTTTTTTTTGTGCTACTTCTATTACTTTGGACCCAGGCCATTTCCCTACTAGCTCAACTCCCAGGTCCATCGACAAATGCACAGCTCAAAGGCGTAGAGATAAAGAATGATGGCGTTCAAGAGAGTCCATCACGGATAGCTAAGATGCCTGGTACCTCACTACTTGTCATATAGTAGGATAAAATAATTGTATTTTCACATTACTACGTGTGCTCAGTGGACAATATATATAACATGTAGAGTGAAAAAGAGATGCAACAAGTGTACAACCTCTTTGGCGAAGCCATGTCGATCTCAGCATGATTGGGTTGTCCGGTGAGGATGCTCCGGCTGACTTGGCTGTTGGAGGAGGGGAAAATATCTTAGGCGTCTGGAGATGGAGCCCGGGGTACTGCTCCACTGTGATGGAGGGTTCCGTCGTTGGAGCAGCTCCGATGAGTTGTACAACAGCGAGGCTAGAGTAGGACAAGAGAGACAATGTTAACCTGAGTGGAATTCTAATAGCATCTCCAATAGATGACGTAAAATACATAACCACAAAGTGCTAGATGTAAAATACATCAGCCACTCATCTCTGAACTTAACTGTCGAAACTGAATTTAACTGTTGAAACTGAACTTAACTGTCAAAACTAAATTTTGTTGTCAAAACTGAATTTTACTGTTGAAACTGAATGCACTAGAGGTGAGGCTACACATCAGTCGACACTTTTTCATCTCTGGTCAATCGATTTTGCAGCCGTTGGATACAAAATCAAGGGCCTGCAGTTCATCTTCAACCTCCACCCCCAGAGCCGCCAGCCACCACAGGCCAAATAGCCGCCCCCCGCCGCCCTGCCCGCCTCGAAAACACTCCCCACCGTCGGTCCGCCGCCACCCCGGCCATCCCTCTAGGCCCCACGTGCTGAACTTTTTCTCTAGCGATCCCCACGCCACCGCCCCACCACCGCCGGCAACCACTGCCCCCACCCTGAACCCTAAGATAGATAGTGGGGTACCTCTCCGGCGAGCCCCCATCCCTGCTGCGACTGGTTCTTCCTTAACTCCGGCGAGCCTCCCCCCACCCCCTGAAAATTGACTGACCCAAAAGTTGATTCAGCTGACTGAAGTGTAGCTAAATCGAAGTAGCATCGCAAGCAAGAGCAAGAGCGAGAGTAGTAGCGCGATCAATAGCAAGAGCAAGAGCAATAGCAAGAGTAGACTAGGTAGGGGACCGAGAGCAAGAGCCGAGCAGCAGTGCGAGCGGGAGCTAAAGTAGCAGTAGCTCCTACTGATGTGGACGTCGCCGTCGAGGGAGCGACATCATGGAGGAAGTGGTCGGCGACGCCGCCGTGGATGGAGCCGCACCGTGTTTGCTTAGGACCGAGCGCCGGCAGCACCGTGAGATCGAATCAAGAAGAAAATGCGGTGATTAGTGTACAACCTCTTTGGTGGCGCCGATGAGGCCGCAACTTCATCCGAGGAAACGGTGATGATGATGATCTTCCGGTGGTGTAGGTGAAGACGGCGGTGTGGGAATGGAGGTGGCGTGAAAGACAAGGGGAACATCGGGGCAGCTCCTTGGAGGTGGAGGACAGGGTGGCTGAACCGGCGGGATGACGAGATCGATGACGGATCCTCATCTGGTATGGTGGATGAGGGACGTCGAGGTGTTGTTGTGGACGATGTCGTCGAGGAAGAGGCTCCGGCTAGGTGGAGGACGAAGGAGGGTGTGGGGCTTCATGGGTTTTCGCGGCCTCGGTGTACAAATGGGTGGGCGAATGGTATGGGAGTGGGGAAACATGGCTTAGGGACGCGCTTGTCCGAAATGTGGGGTAAGTTATGAAAGTACCCCCACTGATTTGAGGCGGTTCTTTTGGTTTAGGGGTACCACGGGCATTTCGCATGTTGGGATTTCACAGGAGGTGGGAGTCTTCGCGCGCGTCGTAATTTGGGAATACCAAGGCGTGGGTTGAGATGGAGGGAGTTATCGGAGCACAATGAGACAAAGATATATCTTAAATATTTCGGGGTAACAAGGCGTGGGTTGAAGAGGCGGGAGTTACGTAGAACGATAGACAAAGACGCTAGCTTGAAATTTCGGCATAACAAGGCGCGGCTTGAAATTTCGGGAGAACAAGCTTAACGTGTACCCAAGAAAAAGGCAATTCTCACCTAATCACTAGAGAGAGCCATGTCCCGCTTTACTATATTACTAGATATGCATTCAAATACAACAAAAATAAACAAAAAAAACCGAGACAACAAAAATAACGTGTACAGTACCAAAACAATTTGCACTTCCCACAAGTATAAAAAAACAATGTGTGTTGTCTAGCATATGGACTAAATTTGAGTACACTTTTCCTGTTTGAATGGGATTGTACTCGGGTTAGTTATACAAACATCTAAATATTATCTTCACAACACATGGCATGAATATAGGAGAAGTAAATTCCAATATAAATATGAACTACATGTACATACGATCTCAAATTCAAATATATGTATCCATTTTGTCTTGAATTCAAATCATAGTACATGTATGCTCTACATAGATGTTCGGAATCTAAACCATGTATGATATACAACGTACAATGTGTTTAACACGCACAACACACACACAAACACCATTTAGACTAGAAAGGTACACGTGCATTGCACGCATGAGATTTGGTAACCAAATTATGAATAAATACCACATTATAGCATGTAAGCTTTGAGTCATATATGCATGATGTAAGCTTATAGTTCATTATATTCAAAATCATCTAGTTTTATTAGAAAACTAATCTATTTTAAGATTCATGGAATTGCGCGTTGTAAGGCATAAAGTAAAAACAAATAATGGCAAATCATGTAAAAAACATTTCGGCAATTTTGATACGGAAGATTCTAGAACAAAGAAGAAGTGCTTGTTTTGAGGTTTGTGCATTATGCTTAAGTTCAACCATGGAGTCTTCTAGATTGTACATGTGGCAAAATCTGGTGGAATCTAGATGATATCCAACGGCCAGTAGTGCTCAAATTTGCCATCTCTGCACCATCGGATTGGCCTCATCCAACGACCATCTTTCAAAGTTAAAGTTACCCGCACACTATATAAAAATATAAAATATAATATATATATAGGGGTATAGATATAGATATGTGATGCGAAAGCCACCCATCATCTCTAATTTGAATAGAGTGTCCATGCACGGATGCAATGTGGCCAAACAATGTCTGCCATCAGTATGTCAAATTCAAATCAGTCTGACCTTGTTCAATGTGTATACATTACAACATGCTCGTTTCAAAACCACACAGTGCAGATCTCCGTTATATTCATGCATGCATGGGTTTCAAACATCATGATCTCTTATTCAAATATTTGAATCCAACTTTACATTGATTATGACCTCACCTAGTCTTTTACACCCACACAGTCGTCTTCTGTACCACTAACTTTCTCTCATGCATGCATGCACACACACTACCAGTCAGCATTATCCATCGCACACATGCAGTCTTTTTCTTCAGGTCGGTCTCCCATGAAGGCACACACACACATCTCCCTCTCCATCATATCGGGCATTCTTTATCTCTCACGTGCATGCGCAACGATCAATGTTCCTCTATGTGTGTGTATATAGCTAGGTGTTTCATAGTTTTCCACACAAACCGATCAATCTATATATCTAGTGAGGTCTCACCATCTTCCCCACGTCCACATCGATCAATCTATACCTTTATATATAGGATTACATATATAGCTAGTACACTCATATTAACAATATATCCATCGCCCCCCTCTCATCATACATGCCTTCCGCTTCATCTCTCAGACGCGCACACAATGGCGAACACAGGGGGCAGCAAGGGCCCTGCCCCCCCCCCTAACATCACTATATATCGAGGCTAATATGAATGTGATAATTAGACAATTGCTGGTAAAAATGGTTTAGGTTCATGAATTGGCCCTCATCATAAAGGATTAGCAATGCTTGGCCCCTAGCTCATTTATATTTCATGGCTCCACCATTGGGCGCAACAACGCACGTTCTCGCCCCTCTCTCTAAATATCGATCTCGCATTTGTGCACTCCTTCATAGTCTCCCTCCACTCGGCCCCTCACACCATCTTCTAGCCCCCCACCGGATTTTACCACATGTACAATCTAGCAGACTCCATGGTTGAACTTAAGCATAATGCACAAACCTCAAAACAATAGTGGTTCTCCTTTGTTCTAGAATCTCCCGTATCATAGCTGCCCAAACTTTTTTTCTAGTTGAATTGCCATTATTTGTTTTTTACTTTATGCTTTACAACGCACAATTCCATGAATCATAAAATAGATTAAGGGCTTCTTTGATTCAAAGGATCCTCAAAGGAATTTTGGAGGATTCTAATCCTTAGGAATTTTTCCTGTCTTGTTTGTTTGATTCGTAGGATTGTAAACCATAGGAATTTTTCCATATGATTCATTTGCACTAGATTTCGTAGGAAACATCCCATCCACTCAAACCTCTTTGAAAGAATTCTGCGTTTTTTCTATGCACAATCAAACACTCGTACAATCATGTAGGATTCAAGACGACATTCCACTCTAATCCCATGTTTTTCCTATTCCCGCGTTTTGGAAATCCTACGAATCCAAGAGGCCCTAGCTTTTTTTATAAAAACTAATTGATTTTAAATGAGATGAACTATAAGAATTAAATGAAGGTCTACATCAGGCATATATGACTTAGAGCTTACATGCTATATTGTGATATTTATTCATAATTTGGTTGCAAAATCTGATGCGTGCAATGCATGTGTACCTTACTAGTACTTCGAGTATGTGCAAAACACATAAATTAGAATTCCAATGGCACGCTACACAGTGTCTCTCTTACAGTTCTGAAGCCACATGGCACATGTGGAGGCGTTGTCGCGACCTCCTTGTGTGGATTGGTCACAGTGACATGCTGCTGGTTCCAGAAGAATGTACTCGTCCTCCCTGAGCCACACTGGCGGTACATGCATGAAGCGAATATGTGCACGCGCGCCACGCACGCACACGCGGTTCCACGGGTGGATGCAATTTTGTACCAAGATCCACCCCATGTGATAATTTCACGCGTGTAAAGTCCTTCACTTCATTGATGGTCAATTAATACAGCGCATGCAAATTGAGTGGACGTGAGGGCGGAAGAAAGACATTACTACTCCACTACGCGCATGCGAGTAGTTAAATCATGGGTTGCTAGTAGTACTTCCATTGGTCTCCTTCGTATTTTGTGCCAATTTTTTACAGTAACATAATATTTACGCATTTGAGCAGTGTAGTCTACTTGAAATTTATGTTCCACGAAACTCATTGGGAGCCATTTCGGGCCTCGAAACCAAAACCATCAATTAATCTTTACCTTGTTCCCATCACATTCGAAAGTACTAGTGCTACAATTAATTGAAAGCCTGCTCTCCCCTACTAGTATGTACCAAACCTGAACGTGTTCCCACTATGTAGGTATTAGTACTAGTGCTAGTACTTAGGTTAGAAAAGGGGGAACTACCTAACCGAAAATTACTCTACCTTTCCTCCTCATAAGTGCTTCTTCTTCATCCGTCCTTGCCATGGCTGGTGAGCAAAGCTCTAGGTCAAGAACTGCTCGTAACAAGGGAGCAGCAACCAAGGCTGCAGAAAAAAAGAAAGGGCTCGCCGCCACACAGAGACCTCAAAAGATCTCTCATGGGTAGGCGATGGCTCCTAGGAGCGCCCTAGCCACGGAGGCGAACATGCCGAGTTGGCGGCGCTGGAGTCGTTATCCCTCGACGGCATGCCCGATCAGCTCAATAAGCACCTCAATAAGCAGAAGGATTTCATCCATAGCTTGGTGGAGCTACTGAAGGAGCGCCTCGACGACATGCCCGCTGAGCTCAATAAGTAGGGGGAGTTGACCGCCGGCTTGGTGATGCTGCTGAAGAAGAGCATTGCCTCAGAGAAGAAGGCAGCCGGTGAAATCCTGCAACTTCATGAGGACAAGGCGAAGGTCTACCACAAGCTCGACCTGCTGAAGGAGAAGAACGCTGGCTGGAAGAAGCTGCATGAGAATAGTAGTTCCTCGATGAAGATGCTGCATGCCCTCGTCATGGAACAGAAGAAGGAGTTGGTGAAGCTCCACATCAAGCACCCGTCTGCTGTCAAGGTACATAATGCGGCCGTGGAACAGATGATGAAGCCTCGCGTTGAGAAATCCCGCATCATGGACAGAATGAAGAAGATGGCGGAGGAGACGCGCAAGGAGATGGAGGTCGTGGAGGCGATGAAGAAGCAGTTACGACTCCGCGGCGAATTAGATCATTTGGGGTGATAATCTTCCTTCTTCTTTTGCTCATGTGATTCTTCTTTTGCTTTGGGTGTTTCGCCGCATGCGTCACATTCTCTGCGAGGCATGAATAGAACAATGCTAACAATGAGACGACTAGCAAATTAGATCATTTTTTATCGCCATATGGCACTGGGCTGCCGTGCTTCGTGCTCCTCCGTCATAGTACTACTCCAGTGGAAAACTGGAGTATACAGAACGGTTCTTTGCTCCTCCTCGGGTCATCGGCACATTTATACGAGCAATCAAATCACAAGGCCCTGCCTTCCAGCAGTAATGAGCCATCAAATCACAAAGGCCCTCGCCTCTCGTGAAAGCGACCAAGCAAGACTGCCCCGCCCTCTAGCCTTTTAAAAAATGTGTACTTTTGTACAGTAGTAGTATCGATGGATTGCGCCATGAGCAAAACTAACAAGATGAAATTAAAGAAAAAAGTGGTACATATAGAGAGCGCTCGTCACCAAATTATGCATATAGTACTATTAAAGAAATAAATAAATTAGCATACCTCTTTAATTCTTGGGTTCTTATTATTTATGCCACTAGTTGTGTATCACTACTCAGTTTTGCCATTAGAAGTTACAACTACTCAAAAATGTCATCGATCTGTGAGATGCCTGTTCAAAAATGCAATTAGATATCTCAAAAATGTCATCGTTAAGTTAGATGTTTGCTCAAATGCCATTAGACATTGTTATTTTCACGTCAAATCCGTTGACCATGTTACATGACAAAAATAAGCCGATTCTCACAATGATAAGTGTGGCCCCGCTTGTCAGGAGTAACCAAGCGAATAATTTTACATGAAAATAAGAATGATGTTGGGATCAAGTAGGCCCCATACTTTACTTTACTGAAGTGAGATAGAGGGAGAGATTTTAGTCCATCGGTATTTATGTCATTATAACATGGCAAAAGATATTTGAGTCACAATAATGGTGTCCAGCACAACACACCCCTCAAATAAAACTAAGCACCCTGGAATTCTTTGACAAAACTAAGCACCCTGAAATTCTTTGACAACTAAACTATTGGCTATATGATTGTGGCAATATATATTGTACGTATATAATGTGAAGAAACGAGTGGTAGTACTATACCAAATAAATATGAAATGTAAGAAATACTAGTATGTATGTACTAAAGAGTTAAAGTAATGAGAAGAAACATAACATAGTTCTGCTGGGGGCTCAGCACAACACACCCCTCAAATTAAACTAAGCACACCTGAAATTAAACTAAGCAACTAATCTGGTAGACGCTGCATTAGAACCATCATGAGCAACGACACTGCCACCTTACTCGGAGTCCTCGTCCACGTTCTCGACTTCGTCCTTGTCCCTCTTCCTCTTGGATGGTACTTCTTTGCTTGAACCGCACACTTGGCTCTTGCTCTTCATCCAACCCTTATAGATATTGAAATGAAGGTACCCATCCATTGCAGCATAGTGGATGTTGTCTATATATAGTAAATTCCACTGCAATGCATGATGATGAAATGTGTGCGGAGGTTTCTCCAGTTTACTGTACGAAGGATGAACCATGGCTACTGCCAGGGTCAGCATTGAAGGCTGACCACGGGAGGGCAGCAACCGATTCTTCTGGAGGTCGAAGGCTTTGCCTACAACGAGGCCTATCTGACCCAGGACATCCCTCTCGTTCCTAAAGTCTACAGTAACGAATTTCACTCTTTTGTCCTTGAGGAAGTTCTTAAAATCCTGGCACTCAACGTCGGCATGGCATATGTGGTAGACCAAGCATAAGTCATGCACGCAAACCTGGATCATGGCGGGCTTCTTCTTCTCTTGCTCCTTTAGATCCTTCTCTTGTCCTAGGATTGTGGTGTACTCAAGATCTAGCCCAGTGACCCGCTCGAGTTTTCGAACATGCGTCTGAAGCGAGCAAGGCATCCTTTCACCGTCGTAGAAGAACGGGTGTAGATGACGTCGAACTCATCACCGGTGATGGTTCTAACCTTGTACTCACCGCCGTTCATGGAGATTTGGGACACCATGGATTTGGGAGGATGGTTAGGATTAGTGGAACTGCTGTAATGTGAAAGGACGGGACGACTAGGAGCGAACTTCCGTAATGTTAAAGGACGTCCGGGGACGAGTAGGAGCGAACTACCAGCGGTTTCTCGATTGTAAAAATGTTGAGTGGGGCGTGCGAACGGCAGGGTAGTGGATTGCCTGGTGGATAAATGGATTCATGCACAGTACTATGGGGGCCCAATTAGATGTCATGTCTACTCAACGCCTAATTAAATGGCTTTCGATATCATGTCAAGCATCGGGAAAATTACAGGTGATATGAAGCTTTCCATTCTCCCATGATACGGGCTTCCAAGAGCCCTTGGATCTGAGATCGAACGGTTGCATGGCGTGAATCTAGACCTATGGGTGAATACCCTATCCTGGATGGTTATTCTGCAAATTTTCAGAAACTTAGCATGCAACTGTTAGATCTCAGATCCAAGGGCTGTCAGCAGCCCGTATCATGGTCGCGCCTACCACGACCGTCGCGTCGCTCGCCCGGTCGCACCCTTGGAGATTTAAAATGGTGCGTTAGGCTATCTGATGGTGGCATGTCATACATAGCCATCACTTAGTCACTCATACTACAACAAGGTTAGCTATAAGGTTGGCTATAAGAGTATTTTTTACTTCTCTCTATCTCTTTCTTCGTAGTATTTATTTTATTTGCCAAGGAGTGACCTCTTCCAATGAAATGGTGCTTAGATGAGGTGCTAAGGACATTAAATGGCTTACCAATCAAGTCCCCAATGCATAGGTGTTTTTTGTTGCTAAGATTGCTTCATTTAATTAGCTATAGACTCAAAATTGTCTTTTCACCTAGGTACACGCGCTTAGCACCGTTTCTTCCTTGGGTCACCAAACTAGTCTCTCTCTTCTCAATTAACTTGCCACATCAGACTTTATGCCTATGTGGCAAGCCTAGCACCTGTAGGAGTAAGTAAGTACAATAGTGGGCTATAAGCCCGCTTTACATGGCATTTTTGCATATGTGGAGGAAAGAGGCAAGGAAAAAGTGGAGTGGGCTCTCATGCAAGAGCCAGCCTCTACATGGTGGAGCATTGGGAGAGGCACCTATATGGAGGTGGTCAGGAATCGGGAGACTCACGCCGGTCGTAGCGCCGCAATTAAAATGATAATGGCAAGTCAAATCACAGGGCCCCACCTGTCCAGCAGTAACTCGCTGTCAAATTACATAGCCCTATGTTCGCAGCAGCCTACTCCCTCATCTTCTCGCGTCTCTGTCGAACCGACTAGGCGGAACTGCCCTGCCTACCGCGCAGGAAAAGCCCCGCCCTCGACTTTTAAATAGTACAGTATACTAATTTTGTATCCATGGATTGCGCCATGGAGCAAAGCCTCAAGAAAACGGCAGTACACATGTACGGAGTATACATCATGCCCATTGCGTTCGCGTCACACCCTAGACGGTCGATCGGTCTGGCACGCCGCTCTCAGAATGGAATGTGCATCATATTGCGTTTGCACACACATGTGGGACAGCAATTGAGAACCGACCATGGGAACACTCCCCGGCCCCGCAAGTCGGGTGAGTTAATAGAAGAGAGAGACGAGTGATAGTACTAGAGAAGTGTTGTACATACGTTGGAGCCTGGATGATCCCTGCAAGACACGAAAGATCAGTTCGTCCATGCATGTGACCAGACTCCAGCACACATGCCTGGATTGGCTATCATCTACATATCATGTAGGCTGTGTTGTACAGGGCTGCAGTTCTGGTGAGAAATCTAAAAAAGGTTTCTTGTCATCTCGCAAAATTAGGTGTCATGTGCTTCGGATCACTGCGAGAGTTAAACAGCAACAACTGAGTTGGGCTAGTCATTGGGAGCACATGCACGAAGACTACTCGGCAGACATCTAGGTCAAGCCGGCTGCGTTAATTAGGACAGCTATTGACGGACCCCTTTTCTACGAGTTTATCTTGAATTTGAGCTTTGATCCTCGCCTAGTTTGTCCGTCGGGATTCATGTTGTCTCCTTTGGGCAGTGAGGTTATGATTTCTTGTCATATGACATTTTTTCGTGTTATATGTCATAATCCGGTGCTTCAAATCAAAATGACGACAACTATGCCTCTAGGGCACGTGCATGAAGACTTCTCGACAATCATTGACGAGGTCAAGCCGGCTCCGGTAGACAAAAGAAAACAAGTACTCCACTATATAGGCATGAGCCTCTTTGCTTGCTTGCTAGTGTTGCTCTCTTCACACTGTCTCGTCCTCTCCAAATCTAAATACGACAGCGGTGGCCACACTCTCTCTCTCTCTCTGCTCACCGCTGGTCACAGATCCAGCTGGATCCTCTCCGCTGGGGATGGTGAGAAGGTGCAACGTTCACGCGGTTGTCCTCGGCGACGGTTCTTATCCAGTACCGGCGCGTCCCGATCAGCGTGCCTTGCCGTTCTCTCCCAAGCACCGCTGGCGAGGGAGGGCCTCCGACCCCTTCTTCCTCACTGCCATAGTGTCGGCACATCCGGCCTCCCGCCGCCCACCTAGCGACATCCCGGTGATCCTCAGGTATAACTTCCCGTGAAACTGGCCTAGCTCTACTTTCTGAGCTCCTGATGTCGCTGCATTTGTATCTTTTACTATTTCTCAGGCCCCCTCGTAGATAGGATCGATCGGCTGTTCGAAAACCACCTAAATTTTTACTGTTAAGAGGTAAAACTAGTTCATGCACTCGAATCTAGTACTACTTGGTTCAAAAAAGGAAGAAAGGGGGTCGGGGTGGGGCAAGATTTGTTACCTGAATCTAGGGCTTGGTCAAAAGAGGAAATAATGGGGGTGAAAAGTAGCACAGACTGGCTATCCAATTGGTCTCTAGGTCTAATAGGGAAATAAAGGGAAACGTAGTACAAACTCAATATAAACCCGATCTATTGGTTGAAAAAGGAAAGAAAGTGGGGACTGGGGGACAAGTCAACAGAGTAAGTCCAACACTTGATTTGCTAGCCTCACACAGCATAAGGTGGCTATACCGAACAAAAATGGGACCAACCAAGATATCCTGTTCTGATGTTTGTTGCCCCGAGCTACTCTTATGTTATGCCACTGGTAAAATGTAGCAGCCGCACTGTTAAAAGTAGGGATACGTTAAACCAATGTTGTTTTCAATGTAATGCCTCTAGTAATATGAATCAATGGCATTTTTTTCATGTCCTGCTAAATTTCCCATTAATATAAGTTGCTTCTTTTCGTTAGAAATGCAACTGTCCTGGTCAGCCTACTCTCCCGTGCCCAAATACCGACTCTGTAGCAGCTGTTAATGTAATTTTGCTGGTAAAATGAAGGAATGGCACCATTAAAGTAATGTCATATTTAACGGTTGTCATAGTTATCCTAATGCCCACACTAATATCTAGCAATGTTGCTGCTTTAGAAATTGCTACTGTCCTTGTAGGATTGCCATTCAGATAAGGAACATGCTTCTTTTCATTTGATGCATGTTTCATCACTTGTTAGTCACCCTCCTTTCCACCTTTTTTGTTCAAACGGAGATATACATTTCACGCTCGATCTTAGTTGAACTGCACAAATGATATCCAAATTATAGTTGAACATTCCAGGAGCTTCACAACCAACCTTGATGTTGATCAATTTTATTGCAACTAATGAAGAAGAAGCTCTGTGGGTTTCGTTTTCTGATGGAAATGGAACC
The DNA here is from genome assembly GCF_018294505.1 of Triticum aestivum. NCBI lineage: Eukaryota > Viridiplantae > Streptophyta > Magnoliopsida > Poales > Poaceae > Triticum > Triticum aestivum. The sequence goes on from NC_057804.1 coordinate 495,135,922, forward strand.
GGGCTGGAGCCCTTTTCTTAAAAAAAAGAAGAAGCTGCTAGATCATGGGACATTGCTTCATTTTAGGTGAACTGCACCAAAAGGTTCCATGAATTGAATAATTCATGTTGGTGACTGGTGTCATCCCTTCTACGATGGCGTTGACTGCAGATATGGTTCCCATCACGAGGTATGTTCCTTTTTGGTCCGTTTGCCAAAGATATTGCATGTTGATCCTGCTCTTGTGCTACTGTTTTGGCACTGCCATGATAAAGTAGTAATGTTATTATTTTGCACCCTAATCTAGTGGCACTATTAATTTGACGCAATGTTTTGGCACCCCTAGTGCCACTGTTTTTTATATATCGAAAGAGGGGGTTCCATCAAATTTCATTAAAGAAATCCAACCATAGAGAACCATTATCCGACAACATCTTAGTGTAAACGGGCAGTTATGCAACTACTACTAGAACGGATTAAGTACTAGCAGGAGACAAGTTCGCCACATAAGCTAGGCAGGTAGGGGGACGCAGCACCAGCTCGACCAATTTTGGATTACAACCCAAATGCTACCACTGAAACAATAGGGGGGAGATAGGGACTGAAAGAGCCAACTTCAGCATCCCAGTCTAAGCACCCCCGGCCTTCATCCTTGCGAAGCACGGTACACCTCGTTTGCCACCTGCTCGACCCTAGTGTCACTGATAAAATGAAGTAATAATACTGTTAAAATAGAGCGAGTGTCCTCTCTATCATTTCATTTCCAATGTAGATAAACAAAGTGCTTCTCTTTGTTAATGTATGTTTCATCAACTAGTCCCATTGTTAATGTTTAAGCGTTTCTGCAAACTGGGGTGCTTAATTTTAGTTGATCTGCACAAAAATAGAGATTTGAATGTCTCAAGGCCCCTCCTTATACTACCACTGTACACTATTGCTCATCACTGGCAGAAGGTGTATCTAGGAGACTTGGGACAATTTCCAGTATGAGGCGTACCATATGAGGCATCACAGGGCCCTTCTCACCCTCGCAGCATGGCATACTATGATACTATCGCAATACTTTATTCTATTTATTTTGTGTGTTTCATCAACTAGTGCCACTATAATGTAATCATGCTTTTTCATTATCTGTGCAAACAGGGTTATTCAGCTGCATTTTGGTGGAACTGCACAAATGTATGAATGCAACCGGCATATATGCAGAGTGCGAGGTGTGCCAAGTAAAAATTACCGGCACCAACCATGCTCCATGCACGCATTGGCATCCACCACTGATAACCCGCAAGTATAAACTACAAAAAAATACACTTCCATGATGATACATGTTTGTCATAGTAGGTCGCGTTTTCTGTCATGCATGTACATCCATGACAAATTTATGACAGAATCAAGATAGTCATACGTGTGATGTCGTAGAAGTTTTCCATGAAATTACGAAAATTATCATCACGGAAGTGTCCACTTCCATGACGATAAATCGCACGTCACAGAAGTGCTTTCGTCAAGGGTGACCGACATGTGGCATCCACTGTAACGGAACGCCGTTAAGCTATCGGGTCGGGTTTTTGATCCGATAACCCGTTAACAGCCCCGACCAATGGGGATTTTCCACGTGTAAAATTGTCATTGGCTGGAGGAAACACGTGTCGGCTCATCGTTGGGACAGATGTCATCCACTCATTGGACAGAAGGCACCTATGATACGTCGACACGTGGCACGGCCCAACAGTGGCCCATTCCCGTGAAAAGGCCGGCCCTTTTGACTTGGTCAAAAGGTGGCGGGCCGGCCCATGGAAAGCCTGTTAACGGCCTGTTCGCCTATAGCCCATTTACAACCCTCTAACCCAAGGCCCGTTACGCCCGATCCGAATTAGGCCCAGTAGCGTCATCTGGGCCATCCAATACGATTCCAGCTCGTTTTCACTTCTGGCCCATGTATGGCCCATGAAGTCTTTCGGCCCATATGAGGCCCTTTGTAACTATTGGCCCATTAACGGCCCGTGGTGAAACTGGCCCGTAATGAACAGTGTACCACTTAACACCCATTAACGACCCGTGGTGAAATTGGCCCGTAATGAACAATGTATCACTTTATACCCATTAACGGTCCGTTATTCCGTTGGGCCGTTTCCAGCCCATGTTATCTTTCGGCCTTCTCAGAGCCCATTTATTCTTGGGCTCATTTCCAGCATTCATTTACTTACAGCCCGTTACTGTCATTTTCTGCTTGTGGGCCAAATTCAGCCGTGGTTACAGTCGGCCCGTTTGTGGTCCGTTAATACGTTGGGCCCTTTTCATAGCATCATCAAATACTGCCTATTAACCATGGCCCATTATGGCCGGCCCATGAACGGACGATTCCAACTCTAGCCCGTTTACGGCCATAATGCGGCCTGTTAGTGGCCCATGTTTGGCCAATCGATCATATGGCCCGTATAAGGCCCCTTGATGATACTGCCCGTAGAAGGCCCATTGTTTCTACGGCCCGTAGAAGGCCCATTGTTTCTATGGCCCGTAGAAGGCCTATTGTTTCTACGGCCCATAAAAGGCCCACTGTTTCTATGGCCCGTAGGAGGCCCAGTGTCACTACAGTAAATATTAGTCCATGGTTATTGTGGCCTAGTTTTAAACAATAGGTTATTGCATCCACTAGCAAACCGCGGAAAAAGAACTACACTTACTACAAGCAAACAAATAAACAAGATAACAAGGAAATAAATAAGCAAGCAACTTATGCTAGGCTATCACGGCTATTACACATATTACATCCACTGGGCATCAAAGTTCGCCACCAGTGCAAATATAGGGAACAAAGCAGCATATAAGCGCCGCAGCAAAACAAGTCCAGAACTGAAACCACTTCAGAAGAGTTCAAGAAACAATATCCTGGGTACCCATAATGCTGGCAAGATTCTTAGCAAGCTTATTAACTTTCTCTTGTTTGGCGCTTAAATCCTCCAGCGCTTGCTGTTGCACAAGAAAGTATGCATCTGAATTCTGCAGGGACTTCCTCAGTCCTTCGGCTTCTTGCCGCAGCACAGCTGACTTATGCCTTTCAGCTTGTATCTAAGACTAAAGAAGCTAAAGTGATTCAGGCAGCGAGTTCGAAGAGCTTGTGCCAGCGGTACTGGCCAGTAACTCAAACACTGCATCAATGTAGGACTGTGGGGTTTTCTCACTGTCTACAAGATCATTTTTATCACCTTTCTTGGAGACCAACAGGGTTGTCTCACTATCTTTAACCTTATCTGCATTACTTTCTCTACCATTGCATAGTGGGGTGCTCTTCTCCAATATTCTGTTTCCATACTACAAGAGAAACAAGCAGACACATCACAGGTTTAGCTTGTAGTATACGAAACTCATTTTGGTAAACCGGTTCAGTAGTAAGGTGGACAGGATAACAGCATGAAACAAACATATATCTATGTACTATGGTCACTGTATTGTCCATATCATTCTAGTTTATGTTCCCTAATCAAGATAGAGACACAGTTCAACTCATATATTTTTAAGACACAACAACATAGACAGAATATAAGTGTGAGAAACTACACAGCATTGCAGCACTTGTAATGTGCATCACATGAGGACATAACTGTTTATACAACTTAAACTGAAATCAACATAGAGTAAGAAGTTAGAACAGCAATCCACTTAAAGAAATAGGTTTAAAACATACCTGTTGCGCCATTGGAGTTCCAATTGGATCCTTCAAAATCGAAAGTAATTGGTATGAGTAAATACAGTGATGCAATAGCAAAGGAGTATGGACCATAGCTACAGAATCTGACATGAGAACAGCTGCTCTTCTGCATTAAACGAGGAGTTTGGGTTAGCTGTGGTGGTCTTCGTGCTTTGGGCACTGCAGTAGCTTTACAAACTGCTGTGGGGGTACTTTGTGGTGGACATGGTGCTTTGTCAACTATAAGTGGGTTACTATCCACTGGGGTTGCGGCTAGATGGGTTGTAGCTGGTTCTCTTTCCAATGGTGTAAGTGTGCAATCTGGAAGAGTCTCGATTATGTGTGGTGGGGCTAGTTTGTGGGCCAGTACAACCATGGTTCTATCTGCATCGACGGGTAGCACCGTCCTTTGATACTGACATCACCCCCTCCAATTCACATGGCTGATAAACAAGAAAAGAAATTGAACGTACAGACATTGTATGATAGACAGATGTGGTAATTCACATATATATTGTCTGACCAAACAGGACAGCATGACACAATTTCACATATATGATGCCTAACTAAACAGGATAGCATGACACAGTTTCAGATATATGATGGATAACTTAACAGGATATAATGGCATAATTCAACATATGATGAGTACCTAAACATGATGACATGACAAAACTATATGATGTCTTTCTAAAATAGGTTGGGATGAAATAATTCACATACATGTTGTCTAAGTATACAGGATGGCATGATATAATTGACATAATTGATTCATATACTAAGTAGCTGGCACTCGCATGTATGATCTCTAAACTAAGAAGATACAATTCAATATTGTGCATATGATGTCTAAACTAAGCAATGCAAGACACCATATGCATCATATGAGAAATATAAACATTGCAACTTCTAGCATACACCTCAGGTGGGATATAGGACTGGTCATCTGTCTCTGAATCCTCCTCTGAGGAGCTCCATGTAACCATCAAGATATATGCTTCAACAGCTAACATTGCCTGCTCTGAAGACCTTGTTTTCACTCCAGATTTTTTCCATAACCGGCTCAAATGGCTGATACACATGAAGAGTAGTTCAATATACACAGATTGTTGACAAATGGAATACGTAATGAAAAAAAATATGGCATGAGATAATTCACATATATGATGCCTGGCTCCATGGCGGTGCATAATTCACATATATGATAACTGGCTGAAAAACATGGCATTGCATAATTTACATATCTGATATAGAAAGCAAACATGAGGCATTCACACAAAGCATGTCTAATCTAAGCAGATGGCATGGCAATGCAAGACACCATATGCATGATATGAGCAATATAACCCAACCAAGTTAGAGCATGCACCTCGTGGGGGGGATACGACTGGTCATCTCTCTCTCTGAATCCTCCTCTAGGGAGCTATCTGTAACCAGCAAGAAATCTGCATCGACAGGTAGCACTGACTGCTCAGAAGACCTTGTTTTCACTCCAAATTTTCCCATGACCGACTCAAATGGCTGATGCACGGGAAGAGCAGATGAATGTATAAACATTGTTGACAAATGGAATACATTATGGAAAAAATATGGCACGATACAATTCACATATACGATGACTAAAAAGCTGGTCACTTGTTGAAATCTCTAAAAAGACAAATATTTAGGAATGGTGGGAGTATGATATAGAAACCAAACAGGTGGCATTCACATAAAGCAAATCTAAACTAAGCTGATGACATATAAGATGTATAATGTAAGCAATGCAAGGCGCCATATGCATGATATGACCAACATCAGCATGCCAGGTTAGAGCAAACACCTCAGGTGGTAAACAGGCATGGTCGGCTCCTTCTGAATCTCCATCTGAACAGTTATCTTCCTCTGGAATACAATATGGAAATGCAAGAGGGGGGGACACTTCGCCTACCATGGAGCGGTGTCTGCATGACATTATATTTGCACGCAATGGTCTTCTCTTTTTATCTACATGTTCAGTACGATTGTGTACAATATCTGACATGCATAATAAAAAAAATAGTTAGATTTTGTAAGGCCTAAGGGGTGCATGCAAAAATCAAGACTGATGGTAGCAAACGAGTGGATGGATCCAAAACCAATGATAGCAGGTAGATTATAGCTTCAGTTTAAAAAGATAGAAAATGGATCATCTATTGTTTGTTGCACCAACATGAACCGCATAGAAGACCCCAGATGAACCAGATAGTAGACAGATACTATTCGTTGCTGGCTCGATATGAGACCCATGGGCAATTCAAAACTCAAGATTGAACGATAAAGTAGCAGGTAATAATAACCGATGTATAATGTAAGCAAACACGAAAGACTATGACCTCTCTTCCGGAACTGTGTAGTCCTTAGGTTCATCTGCTCAGTCGATGATGGTAATGCAGTTGGCGTGGCTGCCGGCAACAGGGAAGATGATCTGAGGCGGCGAAAGAAAGTCTATAGGGGGGATCTCTGCTGCAGTGAACGCTTCTGTCGATGGTGCACCTCAGGTGGGGTGGATGACGGCACGGCAGGAGCAGGACATAACACACAGAGTTTTCTTTGATGCCTATCTGAAAATGAAGTAAATCAGTAAGGGCTCCTTAGAATTGGAGGATTCTATAAATGCAGGGACAGGGAAAACAAAGGAATAGGATAGGAATGCATGTGCAAAATAGAGCATTTGGAAACATATGATTTCAGTCAACCTGGGTGTTTGGCTCACATGAATTGGAAAAACAGAGGAATGGAGAAACAAAGTGATGCGACGAGTGTACAACCTCTTTGGCATAGCCTTGTGGACCTCAGCATCATTGGGTTGGATGTGGAGGATGGTAATGATGCTGGTGTGACTGTCGGAGGCGGGGAACAAGATCTGAGGCCTCTGGAAATGGTGACGAGGGTACTGCTCCGCGGTGATGGACGGTTCCGTCGTTGGAGCAGCTCCGCTAAGGTGTACGGCGACGAGGCTGAAGCATGACAAGACAGAAAACGTTAATCTGAAGTGGGACCCTAATATCATCTGCAATAGATGATGTAAAATACATCACCAAAAAGTGCTAGATGTAAAACGCATCAGCCGCGCCACGGCCGCTCCGACAGATGCTATAATTACTGTTCACTCTAAACTTAACTGAAGAAAATGAACTTCACAGTCGAAACTGAATTTTACTGTCGAAACTGATTGAACTAGTAACAGAGCATTGCAATAGATGTTTAGGGCGTCCGAGCACTAGTAGCAGAGAAGCAGTGATCTATATCAGCAGACGCTCGAGCAGGGAGCGCACTAACAGAGAGCAAGTCGTGCAGTAGCACCGCGAGCGAGTGCTAAAGTAGCAACTCCTGTAGCTGCCGGAGGTCGTGCAGCAGTAGCAGCAGCGCAAGCGAGAGCAAGAGCAGAGCAGCAGCACGAACGAAAGCAGGAGCAATGCAGCAGCACGACCGACAGCAAGAATAGAGCCGCAGCGCGAGCGAGAGCCGGAGCAGCTGCAGCTAGTGCCGTTGTGGAAGTCGCCACCGAGGAAGCAACGACATGGGGGAGAGATGCAGTTGATGATGTGGCCGGCGATGGCCCCGTCGATGGAGACCCGCCATGTCTGCTCGGTATCGAGCACTGGCAGCCCTGTGAGATGGAATAAAAGATAAAATGCAGCTGTGAGTGCAGAACCTCCTTGGTGGCGCTGAGTTGGACTCAGCTTCATTGGAGGAATTGGTAAGGGTGCTGCGGTTCCGGTGGGGCAGGTCAAGACGGCACTGTGGGGATTGAGGTGGCACGATAAATGAGGCGAACATCGGGGCAGCTCCTTGGAGGTGGAGGACGGGGCGGCTGATCTGGCGGGACGACGAGATCGACAACGGATCCTCATCCGGTGCGGTGGATGAGGGACGGCGAGCTGTTGCGGTGGACGACGTAGTCGGAGAAGAGTCTCCGGCTGGGCGGCGGTCCGGAGGCCGACAGAGAAGCGTGGGGTTTCGCGGGTTTGGCGGCCTCGGTGTATGAATCGGGGGCGAAGGGGGAGGGGGGAGCCAAGCTTAGGGACGCGCTTGTCCAAAATGTAGGGTAAGTTACCAGCATACCCCCACCAGTTTTGACACCGCGATGTGGAGCTTCATTTCCGGCTGAGGGGTAGAAGGGGGATTTCGCATGTCTAGGCTGCGGGAGCGATTTCGGATGAGGAGGGAGTTCTCGCGCACGTCCAAATTTCGGGATAACAAGGCGCGGCGCGGGTTGAAGAAGCGGGATTTTCAAAGCAGGTGAGACAAAACATACTCGAGCTTGAAAATTTTGGGATAACAAGGTGCGGATTCCTTGTTCGACAGAACAAACTTAACGTCTAAAAAAACAATTCATACAAGACACAAGAGAGTCATGTCCCCTTTTACTATATTGCTATATATGCCATTGAAAAACTACAAGAAAAATGTTAAAAAATCGGGAGAACAAGATTACCCTGCACAGTACCAAATCGATTCCACTTCCCTCAACAACAACAAAAAACAAATCAATTCAAACCAAAGAAAGAGTAATGTCCCTTTTTATATGATTACAGATGCCATGATCCCGAATATCAATTTTTGAATCCACGTTATGTTGAATTCGAATATATCGTTAGGTGACCTTGCGGTTTATAATTGATGTAGTCGTACATTTTGATCTTCCATCATATATGAACATTTTACTCCACCATGTGAACATATATATTGTCGTCTACCATATGGACTAAATTTGAATGAATTTTCCTTATTTGAATACGATTGTTGTCAAGTTATACAATAATTTAAATATTATCTTGATAACAAAAAACATGCATATAGCAGTAATCATATTTCACTATGAACTACATGTACCATACGCTCTCCAATTCAAATATTTGTATCCATTTTATGTTGAATTCAAATCAAAGTACATTATTGGTCTAGGTAGCGAGATGTTCGGCATAATCTAAACCCTGTTTTCATATGTATAATTTTTGGCTGAATTGAGACAAGTTTTGGTATACGCTTCTTCCAAAACCGGAGATTCTCTCAACAAGCCTCATGGTTCCAAGAGGGAACGTGTCACCTTTGTGTGCGAAACTATATACACTGCCTCCCCCTGATTTTCTTTACAGAGGCAACATAGAACTATATGAGCGCCCTCTTAAATTTTGGAATTATTTCGGGTTCGTTTGGCCTTTTTATACATTAATTGAGTTTCTGGACTTTTAAAGTGCATAATCTAAATATGAACTACATGCACATGCTCTGGTGCACCAAAGTTGGTTGAAAAATCACATGGGTGTCCTTGGTTGAATTTCTTGGTCCCATGGAAGAAATGGGAATGAAATTCAAACATCTGGGCGTCGTGACTCGACCGAGAACATCGAGAAAGTTAGATTTTAAATTCATGTAAATCCAAAACTCGTTTGGAAATCAAGAAACTTGGCATGGTGTCATGTCATGGCACTAACATGTTGTGGTAAAATATTGGGCTGACTTGGAAGCTCGTGGTTCTAAGAGGGAACGTGCCACCTTTGAGTGTGAAACGATATACGCTGCCCCCCACCCTTGAGTTTCTTAACAAAGGCAACATAGAACTACATGAGTACCCTATTAAATTTTGGAATTATTTCGGGTTCGTTTGTCGTTTTTTATACATTAATTGACTTTCTGTTCATTTAATGTGCATAAGTCAAATTTGAACTACAAGCACATGCTCTCGTGCACCAAAGTTGGTTGAAAAATCACATTTGTGTCCTCGGGTGAATTTCTAGGTCCCATGCAAGAAATGATAATAAAATTCAAACATCTGGGCATCGTGGCTCGGCCGAGAACATCGAGAAACTTGGTTTTTAAATTCTTGTAAATCCAAAACACGTTTGAAAATCATGAAACTTGGCATGGGTGTCATGTCATGGTACTACCATACTGTGGTAAAAGAATTGGCCGAATAGGAACAGATTTTGGTATAAGCTTCTTGCAAACTGAAGCTTCTCTCAAGAAGGCCCGTGGTTCTGAGAGGGAACGTGCCACCTTCGAGTGCGAAACGATATACATTGTCCCCCATGAGTTTATTTACAAAGGCCACATAGAACTACATGAGTGCCCTGTTAAATTTTGGAAATCATTCCGGCTTCGTTTGGCCTTTTTAACACATTAATTGAGTTTTTGGTCATTTAATCTGCATAATTCAAATTTGAACTACAAGCACATGCTGCCGTGCACCAAAGTTGGTTGAAAAATCACATTTGTGTCCTCGGGTGAATTTCTAGGTCCCATGCAAAAAATGAGAATAAAGTTCAAACATCTGGGCATCGTGGCTCGGTCGAGAACATTGAGAAACTTGGTTTTAAAAGCATGATACTTGGCATGGTGTCATGTCATGGTAGTACCATGTCGCGGTAAAAAAAATTGGCCGAATAGGAGCAAATTTGGGTATAAGCTTCTTGCAAATCAGAGCTTCTCTCAAGAAGGCTCGTGGTTCTGAGAGGGAACATGTCACCTTTGTGTGCATAATTCAAATTTGAAATACAAGCACATGTTCCAGTGCACCAAAGTTGGTTGAAAAATCACATGTGTGTCCTCGGGTAAATTTCTAGGTTCCATGCAAGAAATGGGAATGAAATTCAAAATTCTGAGCGTCGTGGCTGGGATGGAAACATTGAGAAACTTAGTTTTTTAATTCCTGTAAATCCAAAACACGCATGAAAATAATGAAACTTTGCTTGGTGCCATGTCCGATTTGCGAAGGCGCACACATTAACAATCAACCAAGTCATTTGGAACAAGTGTTGTCAGTTACAATCAGAAACACAAGCATTATTCAAACCGTGGGCATTCTATTTACTACCATTTACGTGCCGCCACGCGTCCCCATTTTTTATTAGCTAGGAGGCGCAATGCAGGGTAGCTATTTGAGTACGAGAGGCGTGCGATCAGACCCTTGTGCATGCTTATCGAGAGGAGAGCCCTTTGACCTCCATCTGTCGTCTACCTCTCTCCCTAGGTCTCCATTAATGGTGCCTGAGCCTCTGTTTAATGGCGTGGCTATGTCTCACTCGACTAAGATTTAAGAGAGAAAAAAGAAAATCTGAAAGCACGGATCTTGATGTAAGATCCGATGGACCTATATAGCATCTACTGCGACTTATAGCAAGACTGATGAATATATAAATACGATTAATTGTCTTACATAATTAGACAGATAATTAAAAAAAGCCACATGCGGCTACGCCCAAAATACACAAGGGCAAAAGAAGAAGGAAGACAAGGATCTGGCTCGCTGATCTCTACTTTCTTGATGCATTGCTGTAGGCCGTGGGAACTAGTCTCCGCGATGAGCGGCGATGAGCTCTTTCGTGTCCTCAAGATGCTGCTTGAGAGCATCCGCGGATTCCTCCACCAGCCTTTGGCGCTCAATGCGGAGCATGTCATTCTTGTCCATAAGTTTCTTGACGATGACGTCGGTCCTCTTCAACAAGGCACTGGTCTCCTCCTGCTGGTCTGCACTTCGGACGATCTTCGCCCTCAGCAGGTCGCGCTCGGCCCGGAGCCTCTCATTGCCCTCCCTTAGTTGCCGGATGAAGCCGGTAGCCTGTTCAAGCGAGGCTTTCATGTCATCCTGCAACCTCTCCCAGTCGGAGATCTGATCCATCTGGCTATGGATGATCGCATGCATGCGCCTGTAACAATCATTGCCTTCCCGCGAGAAATTTTCCCAGGCCGCCGCGGTGCGGCGGGACATCTCTGCTGCGTTCGCGGCACGGCCGGACATCTCTGCTGCTTCCGCGACGCGGCCGGACCAGTCTACTGCATCGACGGTGCGGCGGGACCTCCGTGCTGCTTCAGCGGCGCGGCGGGACCTCTGTTCTGCTACTTCCACGCGGCGGGACATGTCGGCTGCTTTCGCAGCGAGGCGGGACATCTCTCGTGCTTCCGCATCCATACTCGCCTCTCCCTGGTGGCAATATCTCGACCCAAAACTCACCCTGCCCATGGCAGATGCAAGGGAAGGATGTTGAATGACCTGTTTGTTTTTGTGGATGAGGAGTTGAGGAGGAATGTGCAGTCATCTTGGCATACTAGTATTTATAACACTATACTACTCCCTCCGTCTAGGTGTGTAAGTCATCTTATGAAAGCCAAATAATCCCAAAACACTCAGGCGTGGTGCATTAACTTCTACGTGGGAAACCGTTTAGGTTGTGATCGGTGTGAACGGGTTTGCAATTCAATATAGCGTGGTTGGAATGTGACGAGATGCAAGCTCAAAATTTATTGATGGTTCTAGTTTTGAAGTGCGGCACTATTCCTGGATGGCGTTATGTGGGCACGTGTTCTTAGCCATGGTGTAATTTTTCTACTTTGTACGTGCAATAACTGGCACCATCGTATACATATCTTATAGTTAATGGGGCGTTCGACAAGAATAGCCGCGTGGCGAGCTATAGGCTAGTATTTTTTTAGACACATTAAACCTATCTCTCAGGACTTCTCGCACGCACCATCGTGCCACCCACAAAAACTTGTACTCTGAGTTTAGTATGTTATACAGGAAGAGAAGAGGTGCACACACACACTCGTCCTCTCACAAACGCGTCTGTTTTTTCTTGAAAAGGAGGATGATGACCCCGGGCTTCTGCATTTGGGAGTCACACACGCATCTGTAGCTACGAATTGTAGTGTTCTCAACCATTCGACTGGCTCTATCATGGATGTACCTATATACTAAAACATGTCTAGATATATCTATATTTTGACAAATGGAAGGCATGTATTGTGGAACGGAAGGAGTGCTTGTCATCAAAATGGATAAAAAGTGGATCAGTAACTAAAATACGTCTACATACATCTACTTTTATCTTGTACTTCTTACCAAAAGGAACTTTATATCCAACAGACACAAAATATCCGTTCGACTGTTGGAAATTACTGATCTGATGTCAAAGTAATTGCTGCATCGCCAACAAAACCCACCATTTCTTAAGCTAAAGTAGACCGAGGTAATCCCTATATTAGCATATTACTAAGATAAACAGAACGCACTATAGAAACATTTAGGACGTGAGCTTGTCAATCTGAATGTGGAGGGACACCAGCTTAGCCCCGGCCAGCAGCTTGGGCGGAACTGTGAAGAAGGTCAGCTCCTGCACGTCGACGTCACCCGGATCCTTGCTGCTAATTGTCACCTCCATTTCCACCTTGACGGTGTCGGTCGTGCCTTTGGGCTCCCCCGGCGGGCCATTCGCCCACAGCTTGGCCACGTAGTGCGGCAGTGGGGACGCCCCCACTCTGATGCTGACTACCGACACGGCGATAGGCGCGCCGATGTCGAGCACGCCGCCGACCAAGAAAAACGCTCGATCGTCCTCCTCCGCGAACAGCAAGAGCTGTGGCTCCGACAGTGGCACTTGCAACTGGAGCACCTTGCCGTACTGGATCCTGTGCACGGGCATGGGATGCGCGTTGCTGATGTGGTGGTAGAGCGCCGACGGCGGGCCTTCGTAGCCACAGACGGGCACCGGGCATTTGCAGGGTGTGAGCAGACACACACTCTCGTGATGGGCGAGCTTGTAGTAAGTGACGTAGAGCCCACAGCCTTCATGCGGGCACACCACCCTCAGCGATGAAACGACGGCTTCCACCGCAGTGCTCCACATGTCGAAGCCACCGCCATGCTCGCACTTCTGGCACTGCCACTGGTTCTCGGGGCGCTCGACCGGCAGTCCGCGCAGGCTAGGTGCCCTCCCTTGCACTGCAGAAATCAATCGAACAACACATCAATCAATAAACCTGCACCTTGTTCAATTAGCCGAACGGACGAGGTGTACTCGAACCTCATACACTGGAGGCGTCAAGGGGCGGAGCACGGTGAGGTCCATGGAGACGTTAGTAAGCTCCCTCGTCGGTTCCTGTTTCGTCTGCATGATCTCGCCCTCCTCGTGCACAACCATCTCTCGCTTGGGCTGGGGCATTACAAAGCTTTACCATCCCATATTTTATACTCTGCGCATAACTCTCCTCCCGCATACCAAGGAAGGCAGTAGTTTGAGTTTTCTGGACAAATTTGCTCCTACGCATGAGTAAGCTGCATAAATATCGACAGTAAATGCGCATGCAATGGTTGGCTAGTCCTCCTTCCTTTTTGCTTGAGTTGGCTTCCCCAGGCGGTCAAGCCGCATCCGGCGCTACATGCATTTGCCTGTAGCCATTTTCTAATTTGGAAACTGGCACGATTAATGGGGGCAGAACTAATCGAGCGGGGCACAGATGGAATCCAACACAGACGCGCAGACTAATCTGAGAAAAACAAGAAAAAGTTATATGCAAAGTGCATTAAAACAACACATGCAAGTATCAAAAGGAGAGTCACGGCATGCATGCATGCATTGTAATTAATGCATCGATAACCGCAAATTATTGAAATATATCGAGTGCAGTGCTTTGATGTGTCGCATCAACTCGTACATCAACGAGAAGTTTGATTATCCTCTCCCTCGCGGACTTAACTGCACCTGCCTTTAGCTGTATGACAGGTTGGCCACCCAACTGTCGGGCCCACATGTCATACACGCAAAGGAAGGAGCGTCCCTCCCTCGCCCATGAGCGTGGTGGCTGGCAAGACTAGGAGAAGCTTTCGCTACACGCTCTCCCTCCCGCACGCGGTGGACATGCTGTAGTTCAGTCGGTGTCAGATGGCCAGAAGCGTACTGTAGTACTCCTCTAGTGCAGCAGTACTCCATCATTGTTCGACTTCCCGAAGAGGCGAAGAGCCAAGCGCAGCCTGGACACTCCTATGGCAGTTTCATGTGTAGAGTAGTCTAGGATAGCGTGTATCGTGCCTGTAAGCTTATAAAATCGTTCGGGACAGCTCCATGCTATGTGGCCGTCTTGAAGTTTATAAAAAATAGTCTTCTGGCCCTACTTGTCACCCTGGTGATTGTAGTTTGCACGCTCATATGGTCAAGATAGGAATATATATTTTAATTTGTTTTTTTCGAAAAGGGGGACTCCCCGGCCTTTGCATCAGAACGATGCATACGGCCACATATATTTTAATTTGTGGTGGGTAAATGTTAGAGGTTGCAGCAAATATATTATACACTGCGGGTCTTTCAGCCAAGTTTAGAGGCAAGCATGTGGGGCCAGTGCTATGATGTGTCACGTCAACTCATACAACGAGTAGAAGCTTGATTTTACTACACGCCTTCTCCCTCGCCCATGCGCGCGGTTGCTCGCAAACGAGGATGGGCTTTTGCTTAGTAGTACTTCTACAACAAGCTATCCGTCCCGCTCGCGGCGGACGGACATGCAGCAGTGGATTCGACACTGTAGAAGCAGTAGTAGTAACATCATTGTTCGTCTTCTCGAAGAGGCGAAGAGCCAAGCGCAAACCGAACGTTGCATGAGACAAAATTGCTATGTGAGCCCACTATTGTACTACAACTACATGCTAGTATAGCCCTGTAAACCAGAAAGGAGTATTTCCCCTTCTAGAGATTTCAACAAGTGACTAGACTACACCAAGACGGAGTACATATGGAGCAAAATGAGTGAATCTGCACCGTAAATAAATACGTACTAGTTCTATCATTTTCCTCTCCGAGGTGCACAATATTGAGTATACTGACTAGTCTCTTTTTGACACGCATTTACATTTTTTTGACAGAGTACAGACGCAAGCGCTCATATACACGCGCATACACTCACCACTATGAACGCACACACGCACGGCACTATCATCTTGAAATTTGTGAAGTCACCATAGGCACCTCGTCGTCGACGGGTCCATAGGTGCTTGAATGCCAAGGAGGGAGAGGGTAGCGGTTCCCGAGACGTTGAACAGTCAATGATGCATCCTCAATTACATGCAGAGGGAATTAATTGGAGAAGCAGAATAGAGCCAGCACGATATGAATGCAACAGAGTTTGGACTCTCGTATAATAAAGGCACCCCACCACTCAAATCCATCTACTCCCAAGTCTCTGCGCAACACTGATCACTCCAATCCAAGACCAAGTGACCAGAAGCGACAAGCACCTATGGAGGCGATGGACGCGAGCGGCAATCGGCTGTGCCAAATCATCCAAGGCGCCGGCCTGCGGCCCCGCACCGTGCAGCGTTTCTAGACGGTGCTGGCGAGCGCAGGCATCGTAGCCCTCGCCGACGCCAGCTTCGCCTCTCGCATGGAGGACATGATGGTCAACTCCATCCGCAAGTTCACTGTCGTCAAGAAGCGTGCGGACGACCTTGCCGTAGTGCTCCAGCCCGCGTGTCTAGGCTCCTCATTGCCTGCCACCCTCATTGGCCTCCATGGTGACGAACTCTTTCAAGCCCAGGTGGCCCTGCAGGTGCCAGAGGTCGCGACGAAGACTGTGCACCTCGAGGCCGCGCTCGCCGCGCAACGCCTCGCCATGCAAGAAACCGTCGACCTGCACATCCACGTCTACAAGGAAATCGTCTAAATAGGCCACTACAAGGCAAGCAAGGACAGAAAGACGTTGGCCTTCTTCCAGCTGCTGGAATCTTTGGACGCCATTGTTTAGAAGCACGTCGACCTGGCCACGAAAACCGCTGCTACTTAGGCGCCGTTCGGTGGGCCTGCGCCCTGAGTCGAGGAGGTGGACGTCATCGATGGATGCATCTCTTCTTCTTGCCTCCTGTAACCACCACTGCATCGCCTCATGGCCTTAATGTTTTATTAGTATAGTACTCCCTCCGTTCCCAAATATAAGTCTTTCTAAAGATTCCAGCAAGTGACTACTACATATGCAGCAAAATGAGTGAATATACACTCTAAACTGTGTCTACATCATCTGTATGTTGTATTCCATTTGAAATAGCTCTAAAAAGGCTTATACTCCCTCTGTCCTTAAAAGAGTGTACTTCCAACTTTGTTGGAAAGTCAAACTTTTTTATGTTTGTCCGTATTTATATAATAATAGACCAACATTTATGCCATCAAATTAGGCATTAGATTCGTGATAAAATATATTTTTGTCATATAACCATTTGGTTTCACAAGCATTGATATATTTTTGTACAAACTCAGTCAAACTTTGAGATAGTTTGACCCTCCAAGAAAGTTGGAAGTACACTCTTTGAAGGACGGAGGGAGTATTTATGAACGGAGGGAATATATGGCATTTTTATTCTAGTCGTAATGTTTTCACTGTGAGGTGGGGCTGCAGTTGAGCAAACCCACCCCGCCCACCAGGCGTCGGCCGAGTTTAGAATTAGAAGAGAGAAACGAGGGAGGAGAGTTAGCTGTAGCACGGATGCTGTTTTCAGATGGGACTCGTGTTTATAGAATAGGAGTACTGAGCACTCGTGCCTCTTTTTTTCGAGGGAAAAATTAGTAGTATGTCTAGTACCACTAGTTGGGTGCGTGTGACCTATAGCTGTCATCACTTTAGGTCTCCTTTTCGAACCACGGCTACGATTCACAGTACATATTTTTTCATGCATTTATCCTCCTATATGTACTCCTAGGCTATTTCCACGTTCTCCCATTCGCGGACATGTGGGACATAGAGCATCTGGGTCGTAGTGCATGCACGACTCGGAGCATATGACGGGGTACTTTACATTTCAGACCTCATGAATTACATGCAAACCCCCCGCAGAAGAATAAATAAATGATTGAATTACTACATGAAACCGGATTATTTTCATGGAAACCGGAGCACGTTCA
Organism: Triticum aestivum; assembly: GCF_018294505.1. Taxonomy (NCBI): domain Eukaryota; kingdom Viridiplantae; phylum Streptophyta; class Magnoliopsida; order Poales; family Poaceae; genus Triticum; species Triticum aestivum. The sequence goes on from NC_057804.1 coordinate 495,153,271, forward strand.
TTAAATTTTGGACATAACACGTTTATAAAAAATGATCGGACCTAAACCAGTCTAAGGGCCTCTTTGATTTTTCTCGCAAAAAGGGCATCTTTGATTCGCAGGATACTGAAAACACAGGAATGGGGAAAGTATGATGGCGATGAACCGAGACGAGGAGAACTCTGACTCAGTTAGAGGTTAGAGTTAGATTCTAACCCTGAACTAACTCCAAACGAAAGAGGTGTATGGATGGCAGGGTTAGATTGACAATAAGTGCTCTATCTCAATCATTTGACTACTTTGGACCCTATTTCCTGCCGGATTTGTGGCCGGCTCTTCTGTGGCCTCCTCCCGCTCACAATTGACATAAGCGAACCATCTATACAAATCAAGCATGCAAAACATGGTCATTTTTACTTTGTCCATACAAATGAGATATCCCACTTAAACATACAAGTCGCCAATCAAGCTTAAATAAAAACACACTTCATGAAACAAAGAATGAGCTAACTCATCATGGAAGTCATTCACGATAGGGAGGGAGCCCGGAGCCCCTCACGCACCGAGGTAGGAGCTCACCATCGTAGCTCTGGAGGAAGGCTCTGTAGAGCCCAAGCCCCGGGAACCCCTCCGACGCCGGCCCTTGCGAGTTGAGGTCGACACCGGCATGGGTAGCAGGGCCGCTTGCCACCGACTGGGAACATAATGTTTGGGCCTCTAGAAATAATGCAAGCTTGTAACTAAAATACCTAGAAAGGTGAACTGAATCTTTGGGCCTCTAGAAATAATGCAAGCCTGAAACTGAAATACCTAGAAAGGTGAACTGAATCTTTGGGCCTCTAGAAATAATACAAGCCTGAAAGTGAAATACCTAGAAAGGTGAACTGAATCTTTGGGCCTCTAGAAATAATGCAAGCCTGAAACTGAAATACCTAGAAAGGTGAACTGAATCTTTGGGCCTCTAGAAATAATGCAAGCCTAAAATTGAAATACCTAGAAAGGTGAACTGAATCTTTGGGCCTCTAGAAAGATTTATTACCTCCTCAAGCAGACTCAAACAATTCCATGTGTGCACCACAAATCTATACCAAGTTTGATCAGGATCTACTTTTCCAAATCAGAATTAGCGCTAGAGCAAGCAAGATCAATGATATGGCCGTGAGACAGAGAAGGAACAAACAAACTCACCCCTCTCACGACCTCCCTGGTAGATGCGTCGCTGCCGCGCATGACAGAGGGAGAAAAACGACTGCTGAAGGGGGAGCGGGGCGACCTTCGAAGGCCGGAGCGAGAGGGCGGCCAGCGTAGGGCGGAGGAGGCCGGAAGAAGAGGGCGGCCGGAGGAGAGAGAGGGCGAGTGGTGCTTGGGCGGGTGGCCCTATGGGGAACATAGAGGGGGGGAGCGATCTAGTGCGGGCAGGGAGATTTTTTTAGTTCTCTTTTAGTGGGCCCGAGGATAACTAACCCAATTAGAACCTCTCCACCGGGCTAGTTTTTTTAGCTGGGTTAGAGCAAACTAGCTCAAACTATTCCCTTTTGTTTTGATAATTTGAGGCTATTTCAACCCAAACAAGCTCTAACTCAGGGATCCAAACAAAGAGGAGTGTTACTGTACATGCTACAGTGTGGACCGTAGCACATTGTTTTTTATGGCAATATCACCACATTGTTTTCTACTGCTGGTTCACTGGGCTACCGTGGTTCGCACTGCTGGTTCACTGGGCTGCCGTGGTTCGCACTCCTCCGACCTGAGTAGTACATAGTATAGTACTAGTATACACCACATCATTCTTTGCTCCTTCTTACTACTTCGACATGTGGGAGAGCCAGCATCCGGGTCGACGTGTCATGCACGGAACGGAAGGGGGGCATCACCCCGGTTGGAGCGCCAGTAATTCATGACTATAGTGAGTGGTCATATCACAAGTCTTTCCAGCAGTAACGCGCCATCAAATCGCACAACCCCACTCACTCACCCTCCTCGCCTCTCTGTCAAACCGCCTACCCGAAAACTGCCGCGTGTACTACCCGGGAAAAGCCCCGCCCTGAACTTTTAACTACGCGAAAATAGTTCGAGCTTGTTCGTTCTATATAAATACAGTACTTACTGTATGTTTATTCACCCGTGGGGTTGTTCAATGAATGGAGGGGCGGGGAGCACAAGTGAACAATACTGTGGTACTACTAGTAGTAAGTACGAGTCATACAATAGTCACCTTAAAGAGAGAGTTTCTTTTCTTTAATGCCACGTACACAAATTGAAACACTTATTGTGGAGAGAAAAAAGATAATCACTCCACTATATATGGACGCAGGGGCCTGAGCGCTTGCTTTACTAGGGTTGCTCTCTTCATTCTCTCATCCTCTCCAGATATAAACAAGATAGCGGTAGCGACATTTTCTCTCTGCTCACCGCTGGTCACAGATCCAGCCGGATCCCTTCGGCCGATGTGTGTAGAGGACTAAAAGGTGGATCATTCACGCGGTCATCACCGCCGAGGGAGGAAACCCACATCTGCCGAAGGGGCCCGATCCTCTGCTCGTGTCGTTCTCTCCGACATAGCGCCGGCTCGGGAGGTCCTCCGACCCTTCTTCCTCCCTGCCGCGTATTGTCCGCAGATCCGACCTGCTGCCGCCGACATCCCGACGACCCTCAGGTATAAGTTCTTTGAAAGCGGCCTTGCTCTACTGCCCCAGCTCCCCACGTGTCTGCATGTGCATCTTTTTCTACTCCCATCAGCTCTTCCAAAGCCACCTAAACTTTTAGTATTATTAGAGGTAAAGCTACTTCATGCATTCGAATCTAGGGCTTTGTTCAAACAACGAAGAAAGGGGGGAAAGTTGTCACATGAATCTAGGACTTGATTCAAAGAGGAAATAATATGGAGAAAGTAGTAGAGACCGGATACCCAACCGGTCTCTTGGTTGAAAAAGGAAATAATGGGAAAATGCAGTACAAACTGGATAAGGAACAGATCTATTATTGGTTGAAAAAAGGATAGAAAGTGGCGGCTAGTGGACAAGTCAACAGAGTATGTCTAGGATTAGATTTGCTTCCATCACATAGTAAAAGGTCTCCAAGATTAGATTTGCTGCCCTCACATAGTAAAAGGTCTCAGGATTAGATTTGCTGCCCACACATAGTAAAGTCTCAGGATTAGATTGCTATCCTCACATAG